>NC_081406.1:269725519-269790519 GCF_030272615.1 Cryptomeria japonica
TTATATGTGTATATATGTATACACACACACACACACATATATATATATTGAATTTTAGAGTGACATATAATAGAATAAACACTTACCACATACAAATAATCATGATGTTCATCGACATCATGGGCATGTTCATGATTTGGAGCGACAAGCCCCTGCATCAAGCATCGAGATAGCAATTAAACTACATACAAGTAATACTCATTTTTTATAATAGACCATTAAAATAACAAATATAATGTGAAATTTAATAATCTTTCGCATACCTCTGTCAAAGCAACATAACTTGCTACTGTTGCAACAACACCACGCTCGAATGTGGTGCAAACACTAGGAGGAGTATCTTATGTCAACAACTAAAAAACAAAACAACAAAAAATGTTCAATTACCAAAATTATTTAAAATTATTTTACAACACCATTAATGAATAAAGGTTACTTAGGTGAAAGATGACCTTCATTGCAAGGTGTCGATGCCAAAGCTCCAACATCCTAAGTGAGTTATGAGAAAACCATTCAAATAAGGTTCAACTATTTATATGTAATAATTATATTTCTTTACTGGTTACATACATGAGGAGTCAATGACATCATTAAAAAGGGGGCTTGGGGAATGCTTCAAATATTGTGATCACTCTTTCCTTGAATATTCATCATAGTCATTGTATTATTTTATTTATTCTTATATTTCTCAATAAAATTTCATAAACAAAATTAAATGGACTTGCATAATTTTACATGAGTATCAGTGCCAAATGTTTCATTCATCAAATAGTTTATCATGGCAATGTCCTTTGTAGCAAATGTCTCTTGTGTACGTGCATGCTCACTCTTAGGATCATAAGTGCAAAGAGACCTACAATATCAACAAAAGTGAAATAGAACTAAAGGCCCAAAAGAATAACCCACATCACCCTCTACCAGAGGCCTAACATACTATATAAGGCTCTAAGTGAGCAACCTAATGGAGTCTAGAGATATGACCTCAACACTCTCCTTTACAACAAAAGGAATAGTGACATGCTCCACCATAGGTGTGGCCAAGGGTCTTGGTGCTAGGTTTGGGTCACATTGTGCCCCCACTCTATCATGTGAGGAGTCCCCAACTCTACACTAGAAATCTACATAGTCAAAATAGTTTGGGATCTTATTGAGGACAAACTCACAATAGAGTTTCCTCAAAAAATATTGAGGTACCTCAATTATTGCATGGAGGTTGATAAAAAACCATCCACCACCTATCCAACAATTTAATCTTTAACCCTTCATGGTGGCACCAATGGATAAGAACCTACTGCATCTATGGTGTAAAGGTTGATTGGTTTGGGGGTCCATTAATAAAAATGTACACAAGTCAGATTTGTTAATTTTATTTTTCTTCACTCCCTCATATGATAGTTTGTTTGAGTAAAACTATTTTTGCTCTTTATTTTTATTGGACCAAAAATTGATTTTCCCACTCATTGATGTTACATGTGACACTATAGGTTGCAGCAAATTAGCTTGCTTGTCCTATGAGAGTTTGTTGGAGTGAGATCCTTTAGCCTTGTGATCAATTCCCCAAGCTATTTTTGGTTATTTTCTATTTGCCCTAGTATGTTTTCTTGTGTACCTAGGGGATGTCTAGGGATTGCAAGAGGTGTTTGATGTGCTTATTCTTCAAGAGGGTCTTGATGAGGAGGTATTAAGATCCCAAAAATTAAAATAATTTTTAGTTAAAAAACCTAATTTAGTCTACAATTTAATCAAAATTTAACTCTAAGAAATAAAAAATGCATGCCTCTTCGACCTCCTTAGTGTCATGGTGACATTTTGATGAAGATTTGACAACTTCAAGGGCAAAAACTAGCTTCTTTCTTTGGTAAGCACAGGTTGGATGAACAAAAAATGGATGAAAATGCAGGCTTGATAGCAAAAATGAAGATGAAAGGACGTGATTTTGGCTTTTAACATCTATTTTTTGAATTTGGTGAGCATCAAATAGAGTGAGGGCCCTATTTGGTGTTCACCAAATGACCCATTTAAAAAAAAAAAAAAAAAAAAAGTGACACCATTTTGGTAGCACATCTTGGTGCATATACCCAAACAATAGCTTAATTGTAATAAGATTGAAGATTGTAATGCACTTGGCAATGAATTTGTTGATGATAATGAATTAGGTTTTGTAAAAGAGAAGGGAGTCACGTTTATATGCAACTAACACCATTTTAAAACAACCACTTGAGGCCAAGGCAACAACAAGGTTGTTTTCCATCATATCACAAGGTTAACATTAAAGCATCAAAACTTGGCATCGTTTATGAGGGACACTAGCACTAGGCACTATATAGTTCTAGCACATTTCATGCCTCAATAGATGTGACAATATCAAATTTAACCAAGTTTTCTGAAAAAGGGCCCAAAGTAGGCACATTCAAGCATTATTGGGTACACACCAAAATTAGTGTTGAACCTAGTGTGAAATTGTGAGCGGCAATAATTTAAGACACTAGAATATGCTAACACTATTCACATGAGTAGTGTTGCATACTTGTGCATAAGCACTACACAAGGTGTCATGTAGAAATGCATGTATGTTGTGATGTGTGTGTTGCACAATGTTAAGTGTGTTGATGAAGAGCTAATAACATTGGAATGACAATTTTATGCTCAGATCAACAAAGAATCGTCATCCTTGTCTATAGCCTTTGAGTATTCCATGTTGACTTCTTGTTTTACTTTGACATGCATTTTCATGGTAGTTTTCTTGCATCCTTATAGTAGTCCACATGTACATCAAAGTGGGGCCAAAGTGTACTAGTGAAAAATGAATTTCCAAGTCCCTTTCCTTTATTTTTTGGACCCACTTCAAATAGAGTGTCCTTTATGCAATAACAAGTCTATGCACAACATATTATTATCTGAAATTAGGATCACAACATTATCCCAAGAGGATTAGATATTATCACTCATCCATAGGAATTAGATATGATCCTTAGATCTCCCATTTGTTACCATTGTTCAAATATATAAGTATGAAATTGACATTTGTCATTTTTGTAATTGTGGATTTGAACCTTGAACTTTTAAAATTCAAAATTAAAACTAGTTATTGTTGGCCTACCTAGTACATTTTTATGTGGATTTGTGTTCTATATTGTGGTATTTAAAGATATTCACCATTCATTTTAAAATTGCCTCTAGATTCATAATTAGAAGAGAATTATAATGAGAGAATCATACACATCATAGAGTATCCTAAGTGCATCATCATCCTAGACATACTAAATACTAGCATGATACCTATTGAACAAGCATTGGATGCTGAGAGGGGGAGTGAATTAGCATAAATTAAAATTTCAAACAAAAAACTTATATTAACTAGTTGATCTTAGATTCACATAATAAAGAGTTTAAATAAGAACATAAATCATCCACACAAGAACACCAATATTTTATACATAGAAAACCCAAACTGGGAAAAACCACGATGGGAGTTAACCCACAAGATAATCCACTATATAGAAAATGATTACAAAAAGTACAGCTCACTGCTCTAGACTTGCACACCAAGGCTAATTGCTCATGGGGCAAGATACAAAAAGGGACTTGCAAACTTGAAGCTAACTGCACTCAGGGCAAGATACAAAATTACAATATCAAACAAAATTGTATGAACAAGAGCATCTTTGTATACAAATTACAGTTACCGTTTAAAGCACAAACTTTGCTCTTGTTGAAATATTTGGACCACTAGACTTTTTAGATCACTGCAACTATATTCACTATTACTTCTGCACTTACAAACTTCCTTGCATCAAGTCGCACTCATATTCATCATATCTCTCTATTGCGCGCGTGCACACACACACACACACACACACACACACACACACACACACACACACACACACACACACACACACACACACACACACACACATATATTATTTTCAACAAATCAACATATATATACCAAGCCGAAACAATTATCTTCACAAAGTCGGCCATAAGAAGATTATAACATGTATGCATGCTCCTAACCCAGAATATACAACCGGACCCAAAAATATGAAACGCATTGCACTTGATCCAATCCCAAAAATCTTTGGAACAAAAGTAAATAGCTAGACTGATGGCCGGTACATAGAAAAACCTTCCAATAAACTCTACCGATGTAATCAAAACATAAAACACTTCCGGATCAACACACGAACATTATAGACACAACTTTTGGACCAAAAAAATGTTTCCGTTAAATTTCTAGATTTTGAACTACTTCTGGAACAAAGGGGTTGGCATCAATGACAAGACAAAGGTATATGTGCAACAATCTTCCCTTTTGTCATTGATGACACCACCTACCAAAATAGTCTTGCCAAATTATAAAAAATACAACTTGAACTTGCTTTTCTATATAACCCATTATCTCTCCCCCTTTTCCATCAAAGACAAAGGATGCAAGGAACTCCCCCTAAGAAAAATAACTCATATGCACAAGAAAAGTTGAAAATGGAAGAAATCAAGCACCTTGAAACACTAGAGAAATGGCTCCACCATGCACTGACTATAATTTTTGTAAAACAACATTCCAATCTATATCAACAAAGTCAAGAACTCTTATTTGACTTTCCAATTCTAAAATGCATTTTTTCAACTTCTTCATAGCTCAAAGGAGAGGACATAGTATCAGACAATTTCTTTGCATTCTTTATCACCTTTAGCATGCCAAAGATATGAATCTCTATAGTATCATGCAACCTATCAAAATATTTCTCAATAGCTTCCTTCTTAACATTCCAAATCTCTAAGTCCTTGCTCAGCTAGGAAATCTTCATTCTTTCAGACCCATCGTCATTTGACCAGGGGTCAAAACTCTACGAGATGTCCATGATAGCACGTTTGATATCTGAAATTCTTTTATGAATGTTTGTAGTGGCCTTCGGCCAAGACAAACAAACTCTAAAACTCTCAATAGCATGGTCAATACTCCTATCAAGAGAGATTATCTTTCCTTTTAACCAGAAATGAGATTCAATACACTTAGCTTGTAAACATTGCAACCTATCAGACATAAACTTCTACTCATATAATTTACAAAATCTTCCTTCAAAATCCACAACACATGCTTCCAGCTTGTTAAAGGCATTTCTCATCTGGTCTTCATCATTCCAAGGTTCAACTTTGACTTCTGGAAGTTTCTCATGGAGAAACTTCAACACATCTAAAACTAACTCTCTTGAAACATAGCTCTTTTTTCTAGCCTCAGGTAATAAAGAATTTCCAAGCAACAACATTTGCCAGGGGGATAACAATTTAATGTCCAACTTACCTTGTGAAACAGGGAATTGTAACATCTTAGATGAAATATTAGAAACAAGAGCAAATAGAATAACTATAGTCTTTTAAGACTCAACTCCAATAACTTCTTCTTCAGGCTTATCTTCACCATCTGATTTAACATTTTCTCCTTTAGATGCACTCCCATAAGATTGCAACAAGGAATCTAATGCATTGCCACCTTGTAAGTCTTCCAAGTCTTCAAATACATTTTCAAGTTCTTGTTCAGTCTTCTTCTCTTCTACCTTGTCAACTTCTGAATCAGAAACATCAATGATAATTGGAACTAATTTCTATTCATCCATAGACACATTTGCCATAGGCACATCTGCTTTAGACACTGAATCAACACAACTACTGCTAGGTTCACCCAAATCCATTTTCTTAGAGGTCTTCTTCAATTGAGAAGAAAGAGAGAGAACGACCTTTTCTGCAACTTCCTTTGCAATATCATCTATTTGTTTCCTTATCCTTTTAATATCATCTGAATCATCGGCCATGATCAGGTTGACTCTTTCCTTGGTGTAGAACCAAAGGTTTAGTGCTTGTTGAACTTGCAATCTAGCTTTCCTTCTCAAGGGACTAAAGACTCTATCCATTGCAGCAATTTTGATATTTGACTCTTTGTTTATTGCATCTTGTCTTTTTTCCACTAAGATTTCATAAAGATTATTTAGGATTTCATCTTTGATCTCATTTAATGTTTTATCAAACAAAATCATGTATCTAATTATAGCTTTTTTGCATGATGTCTTTATTTACAGTATCAACTTCATCATAATTTTTTGAAATATAATTCAAAGAATGATTGTCAACAATGGCACTAAGAAAACTTTCTAACTTCAAAACTTCTACCTTAGGATTCTCTTCTTCCACTACAAATTTCCCTTCCTCTTCACCAAAGGAAGATTATTTCTTCTGCTTCTTGACCGGAGGTTTCTTCACAGGGGTTGCTTTGAGATTTGATTTTCTAGGACTCAAAATAAACTTTTCCTTTTCAACTTCTTCATTGGTTCTTTCATTAGATTCTTCTTCTTTTCTCTAGGCTCTAGTCTTTCTCCTAGGCTTCATCTTCTTTTCTGCAGTAACTACTTCACTCTACACACTTTTAGATACCTCTGATGCACTAGACTTAACCAGAGAAAGAAATGGTGCAAACTTAGATGACTGGGGTGCATATTTTTGCATAGATTCTATAAGCCCCATCTTGGTAAATATTGCAAACATCCTCTTGTTCAAAGTCTTTGTGGATTTCTTCTTTCTCTCTCTTTCTTCAATTTCTTTTACTGTCCCAAATCGTTCTTCATTCGGATCTCTATCTAAATTCTTTACCTATTCAATTTTTTCTATAGCCTCCTCATATGACACTTCATAAGGCACTTCTGAAATCCACCCAGCTCGTGGTTCCACTGTAAATATATAACAGGTATCTCTGGTAATAACAAAAGTGAATGTATCTTTGTGACTATTCACTAGGTCTGATGAAAACCTGTATATTTGTTGCATAGAAGATTGAAATTCTTTAAACCAACCAGATAAATCTCTTTGATATTTCTTGTTGTCCCACATGCATTTCCTCACATGAGAACCCATTTGCATTCCTATTGGGAATGACTTCTCCCAAACAACATCATCTCTACCAAGAAGTTGATTTAAGAACATGAAGGCTAAACAAATGATCAAAGACCCAAATTTGAATGGATATTTGTTCTTCCTTGTCTTGTTTAGATTCTTCATTAATTCATTTAAAAGAAGTTCACACAAATCAAAAGACTCGTTACATACCATAATCCTGAAAGCTGCATAAATGGCTATCTCTGTGGTCGTACTTTCTCGGTTTTGAAAGTAAATTTTGTAAGCCATTTATTTCATTGCAAGCTTTACCCCAATATCTTAGATATTGTCTACAATCATCACACTTCCATTACACTTAGATCATGTTAGAGTGGTAATTGTATCATTCTTGATAGATTGCTTCACCAAAACCTCTCCCTTTTGACAAAGAAAGGTTAGGGTTCGAAGGGCCTCCTTCGTGATCCAGTAGGGTTTGTCAAGGTAAATAGTATATCCATGAATTTGACTCGGGATCATTTTAATCCACTCAACTTCATCAGAAAATTAGGGAAATAATCTCCAAATGTCCAATCCAAAGTCTCTAAGATTTTTATAATCTTTCTTTAGGGTTGCATCGTCTTCCTTAGTTACTTCCTCCCACGAGTCATTGATTTTCAGATGACTTGCCTTTTCCATCCTAGCATGAATGTAGGCACACACATCCTCAGTATACAAATAGTGAGCAAACACCCTAAAAAATGCTCCATCTTTATCAGTCAACATTGTGATGAGAGGATATGGCTTCAATACAGGTCAAAGTTTCAACGCAGGGTCAATGACTACTGGAATTGACATGCCACGGACAAAGGGTTTCTTAGCACAACACACTGAGCTCTTCCTCGTACTACAAATATTGAAGCTTCCTTTTTGCAAGAGATCAAACAATTGAGTGACTTCTCGATATATATTTTCTTTTAGACGAACGACATTAATGACAAGTGTTTTTTCCAAAAACCACTTTCTCTTTTTACCCGCTTTTCTAGTAACACCCAAAAACACTCTAAAGCACTGTAAAACCTTCTTCTAACCTAATAATATAAATTTAAGGGGGTATAAGATTTTCTTTCAGCTCTCCCCCTTAGTCTAGCATACAAGCTTAATTTTTGAAGGGAGCAACACCATCAGCCAGTGTTGGTATAGCCTATGTATTCTACTTAGTCTTTTTATCAGATTTATTTACCCACACCTTCTTCATCTTTTCCTTCTCAAGGTTAATATCCACTTTCTTTGTCGGTCTAGAAGACATATTAGATCCACTTCTATAGTCTCTTGCCAAATGTCCTACTTTGTTGCAACTGTAACAGACCAAACTCCTCTGTTGATAACTTCCATATCTTCTGATATTTCCAGATCTATTAGACGCTCTGCACTCAAATGCTTCATGTCCATATCTATTGCAAGATTAACATATTCCATGAAATGATTCTCCAACATTTATATTCCTATATCCATTCCAAGTCATCCTAGTTCTACACACATTTTCTTTATGCCCAATCTTGTTGCATGAATAACATCTTATCAGATTTGATTGACTCCTTACTTAACTTGTATACTCACTAGCTTGATGTCCATATTTATTGTGAGTGAAACAATTAGCCTTAAAAGTATACCTGTTAGAAATCGGAGGAGTCTTCCAAACATTCAGAACCGAAGGATCATTGATCTTCTCTTTCCCTTTAGAGCATTCTCCTTCTTCATATCCCAAGCCTTCTTTGTCTTTGCTTTGTTTTTGAGCATTAAGCACAACATCAAGAACTTTTCTTCCTCCTTTTAGCTTTAGCCCATTTTCAATATGTTCCTTTGCTTCCTTCAACACCTTTCTCAACTTATGCACTTCTTTCTCAAGCTTAGTATAATCCATTGTTTTACTGTTTAGCTTTGTGTCAAGATCATCCATCTGCTTTTCTTTCCCCATCCAACAACTGTCTCAGGTGAGCAACCTTGTCTTCAGCTTTCTTAAGCTTAAATATACTTTCATCCAGATTTGCAAGAGCGGATCTTAATTCTCCTTCCATGTCAACTACCCCTTCACTTTCATAGTCACTATGTTCCATGGCATCGATATCATTTAATTCTTCTTCAAACATAGTGTTCAATACTCTAAATCTACCTCAAGCGGTTAATCTTACTCAAGAGGAACCTGCTTTGATACCAATTGTTGAACACATACCAGATGCTAGGGGGCGGGGGGGTGAATCAACATAAATTAAAATTCTTGACAACAAACTTATATTAACCAATTGATCTCAGATTCACGTAATAAAGAGTTTAAATAAGAACATAAATCATCCACAAGAACACTATAATTTTATATGTGGAAACCCTGAACTAGGAAAAACCATGGTGGGAGTTAACCCACAAGATAACACACTATATGAAAAATGATTACAAAAAGTAGAGCTCACTGCTCCGGACTTGCACACCAAGGCTAACTGCTCATGGGGCAAGATACAAAAAGGGACTTGCAAACCTGAAGCTAACTGCACCCAAGGCAAGATACAAAATTACAATATCAAAGAAAATTGTATGAACAAGAGCATCTTTGTATGCAAATTATAGTTACTGTTTAAAGTGCAAACTCTGCTCTCACTGAAATATTCAGACCACCAAATTTTCTAGATCACTGCAACTATATTCACTCTTACTTCTGCACTAAAATACCTTTATACAGACTTCCTTGCATCAAATCACACTCATATTCATATTCGCATCTTCATCATATCTCTATTGCACACATATATATTCTTTTCAACGAATCATCATATATATACCAAGATGGAACAATTATCTTCACAAAGTCGGTCATAAGAAGATTACAACGTGTATGCATGCTTCTAACCCCAAATATACCACCGGACCCAAAAATATGAAACATATTGCACTTGATCCAATCCCAAAAAGCTTTGGACCAAAAGTAAATAGCTATATCGATGACCAGTACATGGAAAAGCCTTCGGTAAACTATGACAACAGAGTCAAAATATAAAACACTTTCGGATCAACACATGAACATTTTGGACACAACTTCGAAACCACAAATACTGCTTCCGGACCCAAAATATTGCTTCCGGTAAACTTTCAAATTTCGGACTATTTCTCAAACAAAGGGGTTGACATCAATGACAAGATAAAGGTATATGTGCAACAATACCTTCAATCTTGCTTCATCATAGTTGATTGGTCCACCTAGGGGCTTGACTAAAAAAAACACGACTCTTATTTATCAAGTTCCCAAACAATATTTGTAGACACCACTCCTCTTCAAACATTATTACAATAAAACACGTTTGCAACTCCATGTACTAAATCATTTTTATGAAAACACAAAATAATTTTATAGGCACTTACATAAACTAGAACATAACATAGTAACTTACAAATTCTGCTTACACAATTAAAAAATTCACAAATTTCTCTGTTAAAGGATTTTATTTGTTGGGCCTATCATGTTTGGTCGGATGTTCAGCATGTGAGCAACATTCAACGTGCATGTTTAGAGCAACTAATTCAAAGGCCTATATGAGTAGGAAAGGGGGGTGAAATGTGTGATGAATATAGTTAGAAAGTCAGTAAAAATCCATTGATTAATTGTATTTTGGATTCAAAATCAAGCGATGTCTTCTCAACCTTTTGTTGTACATGTAAAGTAGTTCACAAGGGCGAATAGTACATTTTATAGATGCCTTTGATTCAATGTAGGCCGGATTTCCATATTCCCTAACCATTTAGTTATTATCGTAGGTGGCCCACATGTTTTGTCTCTGCGTCCACTTGCACTATAATTTCTTTGCATGTACATAGTCCTTGAAGACTAATCTATTTCAGTCTTCGCTGGTATCCAGGTATTAAATCTTATACTGATCCCATGAATCCCTGTCAGACTTATGAGTGTATCTTTTTCTAGTTGAAAGCGTATATACTTCTTATGTGGTTGTCAATTTTTAATTAAGTTCCCTGAAGATAGAATCCTGAATTTCTTGTGCTGATTTTTGTAGGTTGAGACTCTCTCAGGTTGAAGATCTCAAACCATCATAAGTTGTGATTAGTAGAAGCACAACATAGGTTTGTTTGAGAGGAGGATCCATAGCAGATAGAAATGATTAGTAGAAGCACAACATAGGTTTGTTTGAAAGGAGGATTAATGGGAGATAGAAAGATTGAGGCCATGGAAACAGAGCTACCAACAGGCAATGGAAAGGCCTCAGAAGGTGGTGTAGAATTAGATTCAATACAGAGAAGTGAACTGCAGGTACAGGTGCAGGGATCTGCAATGCCACAGAAAGATTGGAACATGAGGCAGGCTTGGAATGCTCTTGTATGGCATGGAGGTTCTGTTTTTGATGCCTGGCTCAATGCTGTTTCTGCTCAGGTCTGCCATGACTCCCCTCTTGGTTTTAATTTTTAAATACTTCTTTTACTTTACTTGTATATATAAGATGGGGTAAGATGAATGTTGATGCTCTTTAGGCCAAATGGTCAACAGACCCCATTAAACTGAGTTTGCTTGTTTAGAAGATTGCTTCTGTGGGTGTCTGAAATAAAATAAAATATTGGTGTTGGGAAGGGACTAAAATCGATTCAATCTGTAACTCTTTCTAGTTGGTTAAACCTGTTTTGGCCTTGAACATGCTACTAATGGAAAGTTTTATTCTGTAGATACTAAGAGTTCTGTCTGTATTATCAGGTTGGGTCAGTGATTTTGACTCTGCCATACACTCTGTCTCAAATGGGTTATGGTTTGGGCATCGGATTCCAGATTCTTTATGGTGCCTTTGGATGTTGGACTGTTTATCTACTTAGTTTACTGTATGCAGAGGCTTCTGCTCGAACTAGGGCAACTGGATTACTTCACCAAAAACACATACTTCAGGTCCATCATAATGGTTTTAGGATTTGAAGTTCTTACTGTAAATATTGAAAATTAAACCCACCTGACAAATTATATGGAAGTATTGTGAATGGTCAATGGGCCTATATTTGTTAGAACTGAGTCTAGAAATATGTTGAAAAATCAAATAGGGAATTTTGTTGGTTTTAGATTATAGTATTTCTGTTCTCAGCTGCAAAACTTTATTTTGGCAGTACCATGAAGTAATAGGTATAGTAGCTGGGAAGTGGCTTGGACGCATCGTATTTGGGTTCAATATGACAGCCCTTACTTTTGCCTGTGTCCTGCAATTGATAGCATGCTCCAGGTATATTCACAAGGCTTCCCAATTTTTCCGAGGGACTTACAGGGATAAAGAGACACTGCAGCCATATGATTTCCACTGTCTATATTGTTATTGTGCATAGTTTTTGGTATAATCTGTGCAAATTTATTTCTTTGATGTTTTGGATCAAATTTTATGATCTGTCATTCTATTTTTTTCTCTTGACTTGTTCTTCTTCCTGATGATGGATCATGAAATTTGATCTGAAATGTTTTACCGATATTATACTAGAAACTATGCACAGTAATAAAGAAACATTGTTTTGTTAAGGGGTATGCATATAAATGTGACTACCCAGATGCATACGAGGAGAGCTCAACATTTTTTTGCAAATTGTTCAACTAGTTGTGCTTAATTGAGTGTTTCAACACTACTTGCTCTTACCTGAGGCAGTTAAATACGAGTTACCCTCTACTTCATAATCATATAGCTTACACTAACATTCTATTGATGCAGTGATGTGTATTACATGAACTCTGCCTGGAACAAGCGAGAATGGCTTTATTTATTTGGGTTTTTGGCAATCCCCACTGTTATGTTACCATCTCTTCATAATTTCCGTCTGGTGTCAATTCTGGGAATTGCCACAACCACACTGACATCAGCTTACATGACAGTTGCTTCTGTTCAACATGGCCAGGTCAGTAAACAGACCTTAGTTTAATGTTTCCTTCATCCTCCAAGGAATTGGAAGCTTATTCCAAATGGATTTTGCATTTGTAGATTGAGAATGTAAAACATCAAGGTCCAAAGAGCATGGTGCAATTTTTCTCAGGAGCTACCAATATTCTATTCTCTTTTGGCAGCCATGGATTGTGCATGTGAATCTCTGTAACCTTTTTCTGGTGTTGTATCTCTTAAAAAATAATCTTTCAAATTCTCTGAAATTGTATGCCCACTGCTGAAATGAAATCTCATACTGCTCTGTTTTTACAGAGAGCTGATGGAGGCCATGTGGAAGCCTAGGAATTACAAATATGCTTATGTGACTGCAGTGTTGTATACCTATTTGCTGACAGTTCCTGATTCAGTTTCTGTTTACTGGGCCTATGGAGACACACTCTTGCACAACGCCAATGCATTTGGAGTCTTACCCCACTCCAAGATGAAAAATGTTGCTATCATCGCCATGATTCTACATCAGGTATGAACTCTTTCAGACCTCAGTGCATCTTAGATGAATTGGACACAAAATCCTCAAGATAATCAAATGAGATAAGTTGAATTAAATTGATCTATAAAGTCTGTCAAGCTATGTTTCGCCATTCCACATTTCTACATATTATCCTTTACCCAATACTTTGAATCATTCCTTTAAAACCCATCTTATGTATGTAATCTCATTCACAAGAATTCATCCCTCATTGGTTAATTACCAATGTACACAGGGTATTCCTAATTCCACATTTCTATATATTATCCTTTATCCAATACTTTGAATCTTTCCTTTAAAACCTATCTAATATATGGAAATAGAAATGAAAACAAATCTTTTTTAATAATTAAAACCTATCTAATATATGGAAATGCAAATGGAAACGGATTCTTTTATAGTTCAGATATCAGGCCATCTGTTTTTGAGTCTACGAATGACTTACAATATATGGAACTGTCCCATACTTCATGCAGAAAGTACCTACAATGCTACAAACGAAATATACATATCTTACCCCCAACAAAATTACATATTATCCTTTATCCAATAATCTGAATCATTCCTTAAAAACCCATCTTATATATGTATTTATTCAGGAGAACCCATCTCTCATTGTTTGGAGTGGTTCACATGGCAATTGCCACAAAGTTGAAGAGCTCTGATATCTTAGTCCCTGTAAGAATCACTTATTTGACACAAGCTTAAGAAAATAAAATCAAGAAATCCTGAAAATGACAAATGTAAAAGTATGCTTACTTCTAGCATGAATTTTTCATTTCAAAACATATTCTGTAAGCTCTTTCTGATTGCCATAACCTAAATTTATGACTGTTTAGTTTAGGGTTTCATTCTCTAGACCTAGGGTAACATGTGGGTATTGGGTTTTGAACAGTATGTGGCGTTGATGTTGAATGTAAATCCATTGTTTCTGGCATGGGAAAAAACAGTGGGTATTCACACATCAAAAGGATTTGCTGTGAAGGCATTAGTGAGGATACCAGTGATACTGGTCATATGGTTCTTAGCCCTGGCTATTCCATTTTTTGGTCCTATCAACTCGGTGATGGGGGCTTTCCTCATTTCATTTTCTGTTTACATTATACCCAGCATTGCCTTCATGCGGGCCTACATCAAGCGAGATATTGAAGAGGTGAGTACATCATTTATGCCAAAAATTTCAATAAATTTGCACATAGTCTTCAACTGCATGTTTGTTCTATCTAGTAGTTACTTCAGTTTTCGTATAACAAAGGCTTGTGTAATGTAAACACGCTAGAATAATGTTGAAATCTTCCATTGATAATTGATCTTGATGTGAGTTACGCCGTTTGAGGTCGTCACAGGTCACCATCCTTAGGTAACCAATTGAATCAAGTTCTTGTCTAATTAATAATATTATCTCAATTTATTGACTTTACAATCAACTTTGATAAACTTTGATTAAATAAGCTATTTTGGATGTGAAATTTACCTAAGAAAACTTTTCAAATCAACTTTGGTAATTTTAACTAAATATATTAGTATAGATGTAGAGTTCAATTTTGACTAACTAAATTAGTATAGGCATTAGTATAGATATAATTTATACTTTTATTTATAAAACATAAATAAATATTTATTTTGAGGTATTTATCTAATTTATTTCATAATTAAATATACATGTCTTAAGATGTGTGTTTTTAAAATTGAGAAGAAAATATGTTGGCTCTTTAGGTTAATAAAGTAAATAAACAAATTAAGTACATCGACTTAGATTGAATGTGGGGTATTGGTTAGATGAAGTGGAACATAACATATTAGAGAAAATGAACAAAGAGAAAAGTAAGGCACAAATTTTAGAGTGAAATAGCTACGTTGAGAGACCTCTCCACTAGCATGGTGGTGAAGAGCCACCCAAATAAATAGATTGGATAAAGAGTATCAAGATGTACACAAAGGAAAACAAGGATACCATGCAACCGAAGTAGCAATTGAGAGCACAAAAAAACATTACTTATCAAAAGAAGGTGCTAGTACAAAATTCTCAGAGGGCAACATGAAAAATGGAAAATAAGGTTCAGAATATCTAAGAGTTAAGAGTGTCAAATCAAATACAAGTAGTTTGATCGAATGCCAAAGAATTTTCGATTTGCACTCACCATGGAGACAAATGATTGCTCATAATGAGGTAAATTGACTTTTGAAAATGGGTTGAATAATCTTATCTTACTAAACTCCTTATCATGAAACTCTTCATTTAACCAAATCATGATATCTTTAAGTAATCATGATAAAAAGGAGGTTGTAATCATATCAACCAAGTTATACGATGACTTTATGACCTTCCTAATCAAAATGGCTCTAATTGATGTCATCCCAAAAAATAAAACTTTCACATAAACTAATAGATGCATGGATTTTAGTATATTACAAAATATTTGAATATATTTATGTACAATCACTCAATCATCATCTATATTAAATTTTGTGATATTGCCTATACCATTATCACATTTCATTAGTCATGTCAAACTATAATTACCATTCTATTAGGTGCCCTTTCAACATATAAAAGGTGTGGTTCAAGAATGAACTTTGTGGAATATATTAGACAATGGTGGAAAGAGGTGAAGGTACAATAATGCATTAAGATGTTCAAATTCAAAAAGAAATTAATTTACATTAAAGGTCACATTAAACACAAAAACATATTTGAAGAAAAAAAGGGGTTGAAGAAAAACTGTAAAAATTGAATAACAAGTACTAGGAGGATTTTTGTCAATATAAATTATTATTAGTTCAACATGAAGAAATACTTGCATTTGAAGAGATCTATTAGAAATCCAAGTTTAGGGAAACATGGCTAAAAGAGAGGAAGGAAACAAAACAAAAACAAAAAATGTTTCGCTAAAGTAAGGAAAATTAGGAACCCACATTTCTTCTATTGCTTTTTCATATGGGGTTCTACAAATAGATTGAACAAAGATATTTTGGTAGAGTTGCTTGGTTTTTCTAAATATTTTAAAAGCTCCACCATGACATTTGATCTAAAAAACTAAGAACTCATTAGACATTGAAAGTGTCTAAAATTGCATGAGCTGACATGGTAATCTAATGATAACATGGTGATTTGGCTCACAACCCACAATGCATGAAATCTAGATTTTTTTGACTAAGTTGAAGGAGGACCACATTGTAGAGACCACCTATGCTAGTAAAAACAATGAAGATCAAAGTGACAAGGATAAGGGTAAATGAGTTCTTTAGACTAAAAAAAAAGGATCGAGTGCTAGGACCAGAAAAAGTAAGAAAAAAAATGTTTGATGAGGAGAAAATGGAGTTGTTGAACTTGGCAAATCTTCATAAGAACTTTTATTAGCAAGAAATATAAGCATTTAAGACCTTGTTGACGACGCATTAGGGCTTTTTTGTTCTTACTTTTGTTGTTTTGTCTCTTTTTTCTATTATTGGCTATTGGTTTATGTTTTATAAATAGCGGTTTGAGTCCCTTCAACACTTGTTTTACCCTTTAGTAACAAACAATCAACCAATGTCAAATTAACTATAATCCAAATAAAATATGTTATTGTAACAATTAAATACTACCAAACTTAGTAAAATCTAAGCAAATTACATATGGTTGTGACAATCAACCAATGAAAAGAATCTCCAACCACTTAAAAACTAGGTCATTGAGAAATTAAAGTCATAGAGGTCATATCTTCAACAACAACTGTGAAGAATGCTACTATACAACAACTTCATAGACAATAAATTATATAGAAACCAATCACTTTCTAGCAACTACGACACTTTTGGTAGCAATCACAACCAATTTAACTACAACACTTTCGTAACAAAATGCAACAAATTTGTAGCAACTTCAAAAAATTCCACAATGAATCAAATTAAGTTTCATATCGACATAAAAAAATCATATAGCACTTTGTATAATATGAAAACAAAAGGTACAATTCAATGAATGCTAGCATGAATTCACAAAAATAAACCACTACTAAGCACTCATTAATCTTACTCATCTGATCCTAAAAACTTGTAAAATTTAAGCATGAACAAAGATTATAAAACTTAAAATGTATCTTGTTATTTATTGTGTGGGAAGGTGAAGTTTCTATCTCCAGGTTAGTTGTAATGGTAGAGTATTAAGGAGAAAGAACATGATTTCATTATTGATAAAAATCTTAAAGATAGACTTTTTGATAAGGCAATGATTTCATCATTGATAGAAATCACAAGGTTAACATTGTTTTTGATATCGATAGTAACAAAACAAGGGTGCTTACCCTTCAACAAAATAGTTTGTAGGTAGCATTCAACAATACATTAACATTGCATTGTTAATATAAATCACGAGGTTAACATTGTTGATAGGATAATGACTGATAATTTCATTTATAAAAATATATAAGACATGAATAATAAGATGATAGAAAAAATAAGAACAATTTTTTATTATACATCATACAATGAAATTAAAAGACATTAAATTTATATCAAAATTAATAATTCTCTTATCATTATCAATAATAAAATATAATTGTCTAAAAAATATACTAATTTGAATTTAAAAATAAAATAAAAATACAATCAAATTATACATTGAGACAATTTTATGAAATTTATCATGTTAATCTCATAATTATCTCACCATTAATATAAATTATTTTTAAAAATTACAAAAAGTTAAACCATAAATTTGTAGCAAGGCAAAAGGTATTTTACCAACATAATTATGTTTGAAGTAATATTTTTCTATATAAAAAGAGATGAACGAACTTAATATTGGTAGCCACATCATCTATTGGTTGGTTGAGGATGCCTCTTTGAGTAGCTTTCCATGGGCTTTTAGGCCAAAGGTCATATGTTTTACTTTTAAAAAATAATATAATGGTGATGGATATGATAAATTATTTGGTTTTATATTCCTTTTTAGCAAGATAATTTAAATTTTCTTCTATGCATAAAAAAATGACATTGAATTGCTTATTTATGTGTAGATGAAAAGTGAAAATATGCGACAAAAAGGGAAGGTGGTATTTGGAATAAGTGCAGCTGTGGCAACTTGGGTTTTTGTAGTTGGTTTTGGATTTGGAGGTTGGGCAAGTATGACAAACTTTTCAAAACAAGTTCATACTTTTGGATTATTTCAAAAATGCTATCAATGCCCACCAAAGTCATAACAATATTGAATACTAAACATTGAGTATATGTTAATAAAAATGTCTATTTTTAATATTATATATTTTCTCTATGTTATGAATAGAATTGGTTTATTGATAAAATGGTTATTCAATTATAAATTAAAATATTATAAATTTCTTAGTTTGTGATGGGTAGGAGAGTTGGTTTGGGTAATGGGTTTGCTTCCCATTGGTCTTGAGCTCGACTCTTCGAACTTGACGTTTATACAATGTGTAATGTGCAAGCCCTTACCCACACCAGGCTGGATTGTGGGGATACCCTCGACAACAAAAAAAATAAAATTCAAATTCAAAATCAATTTTTAAAAAATATTTTTGTTGGGTAGAATATAATCTTTGATTATTGTGAATAAATTCTTTCATTATTAAATGAGAAGATTTTTTTTTATCTATATTAGTTATTTTTTTAGAAAATATAGACATTTATGCAGAAAATTGACAAGTGCCCTTTTGTTTCATGAATCTTAAAATATTTAACATTCAATATAACTGGAACAAAATTCTATGAGAGAAACAAATAACTACTTGACACTCTTAACTTCTCTTTAGATAAAAATGATACATGTTAACAAGATTTAAAGTGTACTAGTCATGTTCTTTGTAGCTAAAGAGATTTCGACATCAATTCAAAAAATGCATGCTACAAATTTGTATAGGGTAATTAGTATAATGGTAATACATGGTATTCGCTTGTGTGTCTGACGTTCCTAATATGTTCATTATAAGTGTGAATTGTACATACTAGTTATGCTCAAAACTATACCCTACGAGAGTTTTGATCCTGAGAATTTTAATTTTTTTATAACTTTGAAGATATTATGTGTTATTTTTTTCTATTTTAAATCACAATCCAAATGTAGTTATCTTATTTTGTGTCTTTCATTAACGAGTAAACAATTTTCTAAATTTATGTATCTCTAACTATCTCTATCATGAGTATCTAAAGAATATTATGTGGTAAAATTTCTGTAACATCTTGATCTTTTTGTATTTTCATTTTAAAATATCATGTGTGTTCATGCATGCATGTACATGTTCATGTATGTGTGCACACATGTGCATGCAAGCAAGCACACATACATGCAATTATTTATGTATCTTGAAATCCATGCAAGCATATAAAATGTGGCATAAAAATTATGCTAAATACCAACTTGAAATTTGATTATTTATAACACAACACAATTATCTATCCAAATTTGTATCCCAACTAAAAATACAAAATCATGTGTAATCCACTATCTTGAACCAAATTGATATATCATTCTTTGATCTACATATATATTTATCTTATTTATTTTTAAATATCACAAGTCCAATTAAAGAAATTGTCATATATCTTATTGCTTTGAAATCTAATTTTAAAATGAGTCCCCAAGCACTAATAGCAAAGAAAACCCATAAGCTACAATGACTTAAAATATTCAAATGATAAAATATATCCAAGTATAACATTTTGAATATCTCCAACAATTATTGATAATAAGTTCAATAATTCTTGATATAGATATCAATTATCCAAAACTATCTATCAACTTGAAACTAAAAATCTATATTTCCTTGATATGTGATGTCTAAATAATATCACCATGAAAAAAAATAGTTATGGAGATAACCACCCAAGATCTAAAGGCCTAATGAAAACTATAATGAAATGAGAAGAACAATAGACAAGAATAAACTGTATTCCTATCAATGAATGCAAATATACAATAATCAATAATAGAATGGATGACTTTACTAAGGGAACCCCTTGTCTATATAGGTCAAGGTGAGACATAAGATATCATAAGATTATGAAAAATGTCTTAATTTTATGATAAGAGACATAAAGTGATAAGTATACAATGTGTAAAAGTAAACTTAAATGATAAGATATAAAGAAGACCTATTAATGAAACTAATCAAGTAATACCTCTATTTATACCAATACCCCCCTTAAGTGAAATTTAGGGGAACATAAACATGCAAGGATGCAATGGTGGGTCCTAGCTACTAGGTCATGTTAGGTACCCATCTACAAATGAAATCTCTCACAAATGGAGAAAATAAAAATAAAAAACCTCAATGGGACAAAACTCCTCTCCAAAAGAGAAAATACAAGGAAACACTCTAAAAAATGAAGAAGGACAAAAACCCATGTGAGGAATTTTTTTTCCCATACAGGAGAATAGAGACCATGTAGTCGCCCACCGTCCCCTCAATTTATAATAGATACCAATAGTATATGCTCAAAACTAGATGTAGAAGATGGTCTAGGATCATTGAACAATGTTCCTCCTCTTAAGAAGAAACAAAACCAAAAGTGTATGAATGATGTCTTCCTAGTCCTAAAAGAAATATGAAGAAGAAATATCAAGATGTATGAAGTCTTTGAAAGCTTCTCAAGTGCCCCCATGTCGATGTTGAAACTTGCCCCCTTCCAAATTAGACATTCTTAGCCACATTGCTAAAAATGACAATCTATAATCTAATAGACATGAATGTAGATAAAGATCCAAAGGCTCAAGTATCTCCTCTGAATAAAAATATGCCTCCTCCGAATGTTTCTCAAAAGCATCTACACTCATGTCAAACTGTGAGGAATGATCATGTAGAGAACGAACAAGAGGATCAAAGTGTTCCCTCGTAGTAAATGAAGAAGAATAATCTCCATGTAAGATAAGATGAATGCAGTAAATGTTGTCTCCTAAATTTGAAATATAAGACTCTACAAAGAAACCTATAATTTTTATCAAGTATTCATCCCAAGTAGCCATATCTAGAAGACAATGTATATCATGTTGTACTATATCACGATAACCATAGATGTAGCAACACAAGTGTTGGTTTTTCCAACTAATGTACCCAAATATCCTCTATGAGTAGCCAACTTCAATCTACAAGGACTTGGATCAGAGGCCAACTAGTAGGATTGTAACTAGGGATAAGGAGCTAATCACAATCATGTACACTTTAGGCTCTATTAGACCAAGGTGTGTGGACCTTATAGCTATACCTTTTGATCTTGATTCCTTTTCACTTAGGTACTTGTAATAACCCACTATACTTAACCCAACAAAATTTTGACCTCTTTTTTTTATTTTATTTTTTATTTAATTTAATCATTTGTGTTTGATTCAATCACATACTCTGGGCATCCATCCATTTGGATTAGGCATTCATCCATCCGGGATGAGCATCTAACCATACGGGTTAGGCATCTGTCCATACGAAACAAAAGGTTTCATCTATCCAATACGGGATAGGCATCTACCCATACAGGGTAGGCATCTATCCAATTGGGATAGGAGGTGCTCTGGCCAGAGACTTAGACTCATCGGGACCATTCGAGTCCTGAGCCACTCACTAAGTACTACACTCCTCTAATAGGAGTGCACCGAGGTTACCGTCCTTAGGAGAAATCAAAATAACATAATGCAAGCTTGAATTCCGCCTCAGAATTTGGCTTAAAGCCTCGGGAAGTCAAGCGAATCCATACGGGATTCCTTCCGAGTAGGCATTGAATTACTTTTTCTTTTATTACACTTATATTTTAAATTAGGATTCTTCGCAATCCTTCTTCTTACCAAAACCTAGACCCCATCCATGAATGCCTGAGTACTAGGGACAACTGTGTCCCTAGACTGCCTACATACCCGTTTCGGCACAGAATCAAAGCGTAAATTGTAGGCATAAAGTGTTGGCATTTCAATAGAAGGAGATTGTTGATATTCATTAAGGATATTGAGAAGGTTGTTGGAGATTATTGATATAACTGAAAAAGGATGATAACTATCTTTATAACATTATTTTGTCATTGATGTCAAGAAATTGATTTTCTGATTTAGTATGATGTTGACATATCTTAAAGAAGTATGTTTTGATGAGTATTAAGTGGTCGGTAAAAGACATAGAAAGAATGTGATAAGAAAGGGGAGAAATAAGTCATTCAATGGGCAACTATTACCAAGTTAGATAATGATGAGATCATGATGTTTAGATTGTTTTGATATCCTACATATGCTGTTGATTGTAAGGATAATACTATACTATGTCACCAAGCAAAGAACCTAGTCGGTAAACCCTAAGGTTATCGATATCGGTTAATGAAGGCGGAATGTCTACCGAGTAAAGTTTAGTATTTACCAAGTTGCAACCGAGTTATGATAGATCGCATTGGATGGATAAAAGCATTATTTAATGAAGGATGCTAATGAGCTGGAGATGTATAAATGATTGGTATGTCGCGCATGAAGTTTGTTAAGGATCTATGGCAATGGAAGATCGACAGGAAGATCTATAGCTCAGATTGAACCGCAATAACCTTGTGCAAGTTCCAAGAAAGGAATGCAAGTCCCTAGGCAAGGTAAAACGTTTTCAGATTGAAGGATACATTGAACCTAGTCAAGATTGAATATCTGATGGCTAAGATTGATCATGGGAAACGTGATCGAGGAGATTCAACGGTTAGCATAATTGTTTATAAATAAGAAATTGCTGATAAACAATGAATGCGGGCAAGTGTAAGCACAGGGATGCTACATAGTGATTACCGAGTACAGAAGCTTGAAGACCTGTTTGAATAACAGAGTAGGGAGCCCAACAGAGGGACAAGATAAGTCCTATGACAAGATTGTTTTGAGAAAATAAGAATTTGCTTTAGCATTTTAGATGTGAAGTTGCAAATATATTTTTATTACTGTTATTTTGTAAGTGACAGAAAATCTCTTAACCGAGTGGACTTAACAGTCTTATTTGTAAATCCTCTAGCAAGGTGACATTCTAAATGAGTGTTTGAAATCCTTTGACAAGGTCACTTCTAACAAAGTGAAGATCCTAACAGATCTGAGGGAAATCCCTTAACCGGGTCACATCTAGCAATGTGTTTGTAATCTTTAACAGGATTTGCTTTTAACCGAGCATACTCTAGAAGAGTATATTTCTTAGTGGGTCCAAAATCCCATAGTGGTTTTTCCCTATTTGGGTTTCCACGTTAAATCTGGTGTTATATGTGTTATGATGATTATGTGTTTATGAGTTTGCATGTTTAGCATTTTTTGGTTATATTACTGAAGTATAAGTTACCGAGGTTGAATCTGTTAATTTTATGGAAGATTATGTTTGTATGATTCACCCCTCCTCCCCCCCCCTCTCTCATCTTGTTAGCTATTGGCATCAGAACTTTACAATTGGTATCAGAGCTTTGGACTCTGGAAGACAAGTTTAAAGGTACTTGAGGCAAAGACCCGAATATGTATAAAAGGGATGCACCCAAGCTAAACAAGTCAAGTTTCTCCACATGGCAGAAAAGGATGAAGCTGCATTTATCAGGAATTGGAGAATATGCAACATATTATTTGGAGAATGATTACATACAACCAAGCACCAACCCCATGACCTTGGAAGAGATAAAGGCAAAGCAAGAACACAGTCAAGCTATGATTGAAATAACATCAACATTAACCGACTCAAAGTTTAATGATCTAGAAGGTTGCAATGATGCAAAAGCAATGTGGACTAAGCTCATATCTGTGTATGGCGGTGATGAACATGTTCAAAGAGAAAAAGTAGATAGTCTAAGAGGATAACTTGAATCCATGAGAATGAATGAAGGTGAGAACATAACCCAATACAGTACAAGGTTAAAGGAGACTGTCAATCAAATTAAAGGAGCGGGAGGAACTATTGAAGAAAAGGATATAACAAGTAAGTTGTTGAGAACCCTTCTACCTGCTTATTTCATTTGAGTCTCTGCAATCAATGAATTGAGGTCTGTACCTAACATGCTAGTTTCTTTGGATGCTACTATTGGTAAGCTACATGCATTTGAGTTAAGTAATTTTGATAACAGTGGGTCTTCGGTAAATAAAGTAGAATTTGCATACAGTTCTTTCCATATTGGTGAATCTGATGATTACAATGATAGAATGAGTAAGTACTCTAAAGGGAATCACAGTGGAGCAAGTGAAAGATTTCGCAAGAACATGGAAGAAGTGCACAAACTGTATGAGGAAATCAAGAAGCAAGAAGAGTTTGAAGCATTATTAGCTAGAAGGTTACCGAGAGGAAAAGGTAAGTATAAAGGAAAGCTACCTTTAAAATGTTTCAATTGTGATAAAATAGGACATATGGCTTCTAACTGTCCTGACAAAGAATCTAGTGAAAAGAGAGAATACCAAGATAACAGGCAGAAAGTCAACCAATACAGAGGACACTGAGACTTCAGAAGGAGAGACAGAAAGACATGCTTAGTAGCTGATGAGGAATCCAATGATGATAAATCTGATGAAACTGATACTGAGGAAATTGTTTATGTGGCTATTAAAGATGGATCAGACGAAGAAAGGTATGAAGAAAAGGCCCTAATATCTCACATTAATAATAATGATTCTTGGATCATAGACAGTGGATGCTCACATCACATGACAGGTGATAAGCACAAGTTTGTTAAATTGGAAGACTATGATGGAGGCTATGTAAGATTTGGTAATGATGCACCATGTCATGTGAAAGGTAAAGGATCTATAACACTTCTTGACAATGCTAAATGTGATGATGTATACTAGGTTGAAGGATTGAAATACAATTTGTTGAGTGTAGCACAGCTAAACAATACAGGATACCGAATAGAATTTCAGAAAGGAATTGTCAAAGTTCATGACAAGCATGGAAAGTTAGCTACTATCGGGACACAAACAAAAGGTAACACATTTCATCTTGACTCAACTCGGAACAAGTGTCTTTATGCTAAGATAGATGATACCTGGTTATGACATAAAAGGTTTTATCCTGTAAATTTTGATAATCTGATCAAAATAAGTAAGAAGCACTGAGTAAGAGGTCTAAGGAGTCTTGAAAAACCTAAGAATGCTATATGTCGAGGATGCCATATGGGTAAGATGACAAGATCAAGCTTTACAAGTAAGTCCTACACTTCTAAAGGAATTTTAGATCTAGTACACACTGATCTTTGTGGTCCCATGAAAGTTCAAAGTTATTATGGTGATAAATATTTCATATTATTTGTGGATGATTACTCAAGGATGATGTCAGTTATGTTTTTAAAAGAAAAATCAGAAGCTTTTCAAATGTTCAAATAGTACAAGGCAAGAGTTGAAAATGAAATGAGAAGACAACTGAAATGTCTTAGATCTGATAGAGGAGGAGAGTTCACTTCTGATGAATTTAACTTATTCTGCAATGATCATGGTATAAAAAGGCAAGTATCTGCACTGAGAACACCTAAGCAAAATGGGATAGCCGAGAGAAGAAACAGAT
Source organism: Cryptomeria japonica (assembly GCF_030272615.1). Lineage (NCBI taxonomy): Eukaryota > Viridiplantae > Streptophyta > Pinopsida > Cupressales > Cupressaceae > Cryptomeria > Cryptomeria japonica. The sequence continues at coordinate 269,751,280 of NC_081406.1, forward strand.
CAATTGTGGATTGTGCTAGAACCCTGATGATAGAAAAAAGGGTACCTCAAACATTTTGGAGAGAAGCAATCAGCACTGCAGTTTACACCCTGAACCGAGTTCAACTGAAGAAAGGATCTATGAAGACACCATATGAGATCTAGTATGACAAGAAACCGAATGTAAGTTATTTTAAAATCTTTGGAAGTAGATGCTATGTTCACAAAGATGACAAAAATGGAAAGTTTGATCAGAAAAGTGAAGAAGGAACATTTCTTGGTTATTCTTCTAGAAGTAAAGCATTTAAATGTCTAATCAAATCATCTAACAAAATAGTAGAAAGTGCAAATGTGAAAATTGATGAATTTGCAGAAAGAAATGATGAAGGAAATTCCAAAGAACCAGAAGATTATGAAGAATTTGTTTACGTTCAACCAAGAAGTCCTACCGAGAAAGTTGTTGAAGAAAATGAAGATAATGTCCAGTTACCGAGTGATGGAGAAGATCATACAGAACCTACCGAGCCTATATTAGCCAAATATGTCAAAAGACATCATGCATCAAGTCAGATTATAGCACTAGTACATTCGGGTCAAGATTTCGACGGCAAATTGTTGGAATTCCGACCCAATTTCGTCGCACTACCGACAAAAAAAGTCGTCGAAAACTTTGTGTTGAAAGTTCCAACTATCCTTGTGGTCATCGCAATTCTGACATCACTTCCAACATTTCCGACGGCCACCATGGATGCTCATTCCCCGAAAGAATACCGTTGCGATCTGGGGCTATTGTTGGAATTCCGACTCCAAAGTATAAAATTCTGACAGAGGAGTGCCGTCGGATGCATAGCATCCTTGTCGGGCGTTTCATTAGTTATCGTCAGAATTCCAATGGCGAGAGATGATGTGGGTCAAACGGCTTTGCCGTCGATGAATGAAAGCATTGAACGAGTTCTATTTTTAAAAATTACATTAAACATTTTAATTTATTTGATTTAGTGTTATTTGCAAAAAATGATTATCAATGATGTTTCCTTTCTCCAAGAATTGTCTAGGATCTTTCCGTCAGATAATATGTAACATCGAATGACTAAATTTTTTCTTTACAAATGCTTATTTAATTTAATTATTATCTGAGCGTGAATTAAATTTTTTATTTGTACGGAAGTAGAACATACAAGTTGAAGAGTCACGTGCAAGCAAATTTCCTAAAAGAAAGGAAGCAGGCATTATCTTGAATGACATGGAAACAAGCTCATCAGCTGCTTAGAAGAGAGCAATTGGAGAATGGCAGAGGAAAGTGTTTAAGGGTGATAAATAGATAGATAGTATGCAATACAAACAAACAATGTCTGGAGTGTTTGATGTGACGTCTCTAATTTATGTTCGGAGGGACTAACCGGTTTTGGAGTTCCTGCGAAACCTATTGGGCCACGCTTGGAGGAAATCAATGTGTTCATGCAAGGAGCACCTTTTTTCTATTATGAGAATGATACTTTTGCACCGAGGGATATTTGGAAGTCAATATCCAAAAATTTCTATAGTGTGGAACAAGAGTTGGCGGACTCGAAGTATAATTGTCAGCTTTTAGAAGACCAAGAGGTTATGTACACAATCTCCCAATAGAAGAGCGATTTCAAGAATTACCTCTCCCCCCCATGACTATTCAGGAAGCACTTCCTCAAACAGAGGACTATTGGCCTCCATGGGATCAAAGAAAAAAATTAAAGCATAGACTCTAGACGATGTGGTGGTGTCCTTCGTTAAGAAATCTACACTATAATTGAAAATTCACGAGGGAAACTACAAGATAGTGAAGAGAAATACAATCTTGAAAATTGGGAAGAATGGATCTTGGTTTGGGTGGGGCCAAGTCAGGTGGCTCCTCTAGAGGTTGACAAGATAGAAATCATATTAGGATTTGAAAAAGATCACACTCGTGGAACTTCGTGTGTGAGTGATCGATTGTGGTGTTTGGGTAATGCATTCTAAATAGATACAGTTGCATTCCAAATGGGTAATGTCTTGATTAAATACTTTTATCCTAATGGCATGCAACTGTATCTATTTGGAATGCATTACCCAAACACCACAATCGATCACTCGCACACGAAGTTCCACGAGTGTGATCTTTTTCAAATCCTAATATGATTTCTATCTCGTCAACCTCTAGAGGAGCCACCTGACTTGGCCCCACCCAAACCAAGATCCATTCTTCCCACTTTTCAAGATTGTATTTCTCTTCACTATCTTGCAGTTTCCCTCGTGAATTTTTGATTATAGTGTAGAGTTCTTCACGAAGGACACCACCACATCGTCTAGAGTCTATGCTTTAATTTTTTTCTTTGATCCCATGGAGGCCAATAGTCCTCTATTTGAGGAAGTGCTTCCTGAATAGTCATGGGGGGGAGAGGTAATTCTTGAAATCTCTCTTCTATTGGGAGATTGTGTACATAACCTCTTGGTCTTCTGAAAGCTGACAATTATACTTCGAGTCCGCCAACTCTTGTTCCACACTATAGAAATTTTTGGATATTGACTTCCAAATATCCCTCGGTGCAAAAGTATCATTCTCATAATAGAAAAAAGGTGCTCCTTGCATGAACACATTGATTTCCTCCAAGCGTGGCCCAATAGGTTTCGCAGGAACTCCAAAACCAGTTAGTCCCTCCGGACATAAATTAGAGACATCACGTTAGACACTCCAGACATTGTTTGTTTGTATTGCATACTATCTATCTATTTATCACCCTTAAACACTTTCCTTTGCCATTCTCCAATTGTTCTCTTTTAAGCAGCTGATGAGCTTGTTTCCATGTCATTCAAGATAATGCCTACTTGCTTTCTTTTAGGAAATTTGTTTGCACATGACTCTTCAACTTGTATGTTCTACTTCCGTACAAATATAAATTTTAATTCACACTCAGATAATAATTAAATAAAATAAGCATTTTTAATGAAAAGATTTAGTCATTCGATGTTACATATTATCTGATGGAAAGATCCTAGACAATTCTTGGAGAAAGGAAACATCATTGATAATCATTTTTTGCAAATAACACTGAATCAAATAAATTAAAAATGTTTCATGTAATTTTTAAAAGTAGAACTCATTCAATGCTTTCATGCATCGATGGCAAAGTCGTCTAACCCACACCATTATGCATAATAGAACAAATCAATATAATAGGCTATTATAAAGAATATATACAAAAATATGAAAGAACATTAAATTACCATTACAAACCCATAAACCATTAAATAGTGAAAATAGATATAAATTTGTAAATGTCTCCCTATAAACACCACAACCATAACCAAAACAAAAAAAAATCTTACCTACAAAAACTTAGCTGGTGAGTTACAAGTCTACAACATCTCTCAGATGATCAAACCGTTTCTTAATTTTGTTCTTCTGGTTAGTCAATGGATTTAGTTGCATGTTCAAGTTTTCTATTTGAAGCCTTCTATTTCCCTATATTTGAGACATAATAAAATTCTTGAGAGTAGGAAATTGATTCAAGAGTTATGTGTGAAGAATTTGGCAAAGTAAATGATGACAATCAAACTCAAATTTTATCTGTCTTGATTAAAGACTTTTATCCTGATGGCATTAAATTGAAGTTTTTTCTCTATATTTTGGTGATCTCTGGAGCAGAGGTTGCTTTTCATCGACCTGGGATACATTTAACTTGTGTTGTATATGCGGAAATATGTATCTTAGGACGATGCAATGCAACCTCTGCTCCACCAATACCAGATAGAAGAGAAAGTACTTTAATTTAAAGCCATCACGATAAAATGCTTTCAAGACATATATTAGGTATAAAAGGAAGCCTACCCTGTCATTTGAAGGGGTTTGCCTACAATTCAAGTGATCTCTTAATTATAAAATCAATTCAATTCCAAGTGAACATGCAATCAAGCATTCATCAAGAATTGAAGGAGAAATCAAGTTAATAAAGATATTTAATAAATATATCATCTTTTAAATTAAGAAATGGGCAGGAGATTAAGAATACAAACCTTCCATATTGCACACTTCAAGGTATATTAAAATCAGTTTAAAGTGTATTCATTTAGGGACCTTTCATAAAATATTCTCAACTTACATATCATAAAAGGATTTGCTCCACCAATACTAGATAGAAGAGAAAGTACTTTAATTTAAAGCCATCAGGATAAAATGCTTTCAAGACATATATAAGGTATAAAAGGAAGCCTATCCTGTCATTTGAAGGGGTCTACCTACAATTCAAGTGATCTCTTAGTTATAAAATCAATTCAATTCCAAGTGAACAGGCAATCAAGCATTGAAGGAGAATTCAAGTTGGTGCAGGTGAATTTGGAAGACAAAAGGACTCAATGAAGCCATTAAAGACTTTTGAAGGTCTTAGGAGTGAAGAGCCAATCAATTATGATGTCTTAAGGGGGCAGCCTTAAACAACACACACTAAGCTTTGACTGTGTAGGTGTGTTGTGGGCCCATTCCTTCCCTTGACGTCCCTTCCCATCTGTTTCTGTTAAAAAGACAATCACCATTAGCATTTGAATTCAAACAATGTTCTCACGTTTGACTGCATAGAACAAAGCAAATGTCATAAGAACTTCTCATCTACCTCGCAGCTATCATAGAATACCTCCCCGAGGAGATATTCTCATGTCCTTTCCTACTTTATGCTGTCGATAAAATACATAAGCGTCCTCACAATGTAGTCAATGCAACAAATAGATTTCCATTTCGATTAGTTGTATTTGCCAACGTACTCTCTACCTGTGCAAAAATGGGAGATTTGGAACAGAGTATGGGCTTCCATCAAAGCAAAAGGTAAGGGCAATTAATATCATATGCTTACGGTTGGAAATGCTCTATTTGACATGTTTGGAAAATGTGGAAGTATAGACATGAAAGCGCATGAACTATTTAGTGAGATGCATCAAAGAAACACGATCTAATGGAATGCTATGATTGCAGGATATGCACAAGATGTGTTTGAAATGGATTTAGAAACTTCCAACCAAATGTGATTAGTGAGTATAGATGTTGTAGTACAACTGCCCAGGTACACATGCATGCAAAATATGTAAGCTTAGATAAGGCACATGAACTATTTGACATAATGCCTCAAAGATCACCCAATATCCAATGACAGTTGGGAGAAAGAAAACATCAATTTTTTGATAATCTTAAATATTTCTTTATTCATCATTATAAATCTATTATGAATATAGTCTCAATATTGCAGAAATTTATTCTATTATGAATGCAATATTTAGGGATGTAATCTTTATATATTTTTTTTAATTAGGAAAAGGTCCTAATAGAATCCCCAACTAATTAATCTACATAAAGATACCACTAAAGAAAGAAATTCAATCCTCACCACTATGGTCTTGAAGGCTTTTAAGACACTTGGATTCCTATTTTGGCCCACTTTTCCTTGACCCTATGTTAAGATAGTAAACTAGTTTGAGAGAATCTATTGGGTGGGAAATTGTGTATGGTTGCAATTATTTTCATGCATGGAAAGTGATTTAAAGTTTGGACCAATAGAGGATAAGTATTTCTTGAACCTTCAAGGACATGTGTAGAGCACCGCATGGATGTTTCTCCATTATTGAACTCTTGGAATATGTAAGTAAATTATTTTTGGTTGATGACACAGTAAGTGTGGTATTTGTCTTTTCGATATGTTGTGGATAATATTAATCAAATATGGAATTTTTTTGATGCTATATACACTATGTTTTGGATTGAATTTAGGTAAGCGAAGAGGTAATGGAAGAATAAAAGAGGTACACAAAGGAAGAAGAGTGAAATAGGTGATTTGGGATGGAGGTTACAAGTATATATGATAATTCGTATGGATAATTTGTTGTCTATAAAGAGGCAAATAAGTTGTCACAACTTCAACATGAATGAATGCCTCATCTACAGAAGCAAAAGGTACCTCTAATGGTTTCAAAATTTGTCAAAATAGTTATGATATACCAAATAATCAAGTGGAATATCCTTTAGGTAGCTAATATTATCTTCAAACTATTTATTTTGGTTTTCATCATATCCTTTCCATGTGCATTTCCCTTGGTTTTAGTCCCATTTTTTCTTTATTTTATTCAAAACAAAATTTATAGATGCCTCTACTTGTCTCACCACTCATTAATTGTTTGGGATTTTCATTCCATTCACCAAGGTTGGCATCTATTCTAAGACTTTGTGTCATGGCCAAGCTAAATGATTTGCCTCTAGTTTCTCTCCAATCTAGTCACCTAGTAGCATGTGAAATCTATCTCTTCCTAATTATTATTCTCTCCATCTTGTTAATGACCATTTCATTAATGAATCCTTCCTCATAATTTTGGATAAGTGAGACAATGTTAGCTCAAGGAATCTTTTCAATCCTCTTTCAAGATTATTTCCTAAGTAATAATCTTGCATATTGGAAAATAAATTATGCTTCTATTTTTCCAAGCTACTCTTCCTTATAATGTTTAGATTTATTCTAAAGTGCTCATTGTGACTCATGTTTACTACTCTTCCTATTAATCTCATTCCAATATCTCCTACAAAAATATGGAATGATTACATTTATATTTTATTTGTGTCTCCTAAATATCCACAAAATTTGGAACAATAATACAATTTTTTAATACTATTTAATTGTAAAAGAAAGGATTAAAATGGAACTAAACACTCTAAATAAATTAATCAGGGTTAAAGGGATAAACTAGGATCAATTCATGAAGGCAAGATCTATTATCTCAAAATTAATAGATTTATGCAAGAAAAGAAATATTAAATCTAGAGATAAAATTCTTGAAAAATTTAGCTAGCTAAAAGCAAAAGAATGTTGTCAAGCTCTCATTTTTGCACAGACTGGCAAAGGTTGTAGAGGAGAAATCACTATTGAACTTACCCCTGTCTCATATAACCCTATGTTGAGACCTCGCTCAGTAGGATTCCATCTAATCATTCATCCATCTTTTTACAATCTAGGCCTTAGAATAGATTTTATTAACACTTCACCTTTTGCCCTTTTTTCAATTCAAGTTAGTTTAGGACAAAAAGCATCGCGAGATTGAAATATCAGATGATCAAGTTCCAGCTATTCAAACATTCAACAATTCAACGTAAGTCCCCTTGTGATACCAACAATCACATCAACCAACTATGTTTATCCACACATCGTGACCCGACATACCAGAACCTTGGAGTTGTCTCAAGTGATCCTTAAGAAAATCTCTAGCATTTGAGTAACTTTGTTCAAGAGAGGATAAGATAATTTTGGGTATTTTATTCTATGTTCTCATGTGCATAAAAAACACATCAACAACTCCCACTTGTCAATGGATAATCTAAAGTTGCTCTATAATGAATGGTTTATAAGGCACACCACTTGATGAAGGTTTGGCAAATGGGGTGGCAAGCTGAATGGGTTTGATCTTGGGACAATCTACATGGTTAAATGTGCTTGATTTAGAGTAGTATTAGTATGGGTGACCTCCTAGGAATCCCTAATGCTTCACCACTATGAGCATCAATTTGATGAAATGAGTACTAAGTGATCCATTCTTATGAGGGGTTCATGTAAACTACTCATGAGAATGGGTTAGCTTGACTCTAAAACTATGCAAGTGAATCTTGATATAAATATCATAGTATGAAAGTCTTGTGAAAACACTCATTCTTCTAGCATTGAAAGTTGTGAGAGAGTTATTAAGGGGATTCTCGTGTGTATAGATTCAATGCATAAGTTCAAGACAGATTTTGAGGTGATATTTCTTTCCTTTTGGTACATCTATCTTTAAATTGGATGTTCTTTTGCCTTCATGGTAGGGAGTAAGTAATTTTTATGTGGGTTCCTTTTTTCATTCTTGGATTATTAAGGAAAACATAGTTTGTGAAGAGGAGGTTTTGATTGTTATCTTATAAAAAAATTGGGTATTAGCTATTATAATAAATGATAGACAAAACAATGTCCTCTAAGGTTGTTGAAAAGAAATATCTATATGATGGATTCTCTTCCCAATTTATCTTCAAAGTTATTTAGTAAATATTTGGGAAACCAAAATAGGGTATGTTGATTTGCAAAGGAAGAACTAAATACAAAAATTCCCAAAAGAAGATGTGTTAGCTAATTATTTTTGTTCCTTCAGTATTTTGGAAGTTGAAATGTTCCTTATATCTCTTCAATCTCTCAAGCTTGTTCCAACAACCATAAAATTTTATGATTGGGATGCAAGGGAGATTAGTGGATTTGATGGGTTGGCTTTGGCTAGATTCACCTAAGACATTTGATGATTTATTTGGCATTGTTGTCGTCGATGCATTGTTAAGGTTATTATGGTTGATTATCAAAGCTAGTGGGATTCAAATATAGAGGCGTGTTTAATGTAATTCTTATCATTGGTTGGTTAATAAAAATATGGTTTCAAGATTGATGCACAAACATATTAGAAGGGCACTTTTATGATGTATGTGAAATAATCACATTATTAAGCAAAATAATAGGTAATCTATAGGCAAGAATACTCCATATATAGATATTCTATATGAGGGACATGACTAATTCCACAAACTATAAGATTGACTAGGCTTTTCTCATTAGTGGAATCATATAATAGCTAGTGTGTATTGTTGCCTATATGCATGAATTTGTAGTTTCCATACAACTAAGAAATGATAATGTTTCTAAGTACAAACCAAGTGGGAACTATGGACCCACTAATCTTATTTGTAACCACTCGCCATGACTATATTATGATAACTCTCTTATTGATAATAGAGAGTATCTAATACATTTATTAAGACCCTGATTATGGTCATGGTAGACCACACAAAGAATGACTTCCATAGGAGGCTAAGAAGGTGATCCATGAACAAGAGTTTGTTTCATTCAATCCTTAACATTAACTATCATTAAGGTGGAAGATTTTAGTGAACAACCTCTTATGCTACCTAGGTACCCTAATGTCATATTCTATTAGAATTAAACAAGTAGTTAGAGTTCATTCTATTTTCAAATCCAAGCATAGAGGGGGGACTATAATGATCCATCATCATTGAGTGTTTTTAATTAGATAAGAAGGGATTTTGAAAGGGCCCTGATCCCTTGTGCAAAGAGAAACATGAAGCATTAATCCCAACAAAACAACAAAACAAAACAACTCCAAAACAACTCCAAAACAACAAAACAACAAGAGGCGAAATAACTAAAGCAAAAATGAACCATCCTAAAATCAGGGTGGTTTAAAAAATTGATCCAAAGCTCTTTGATTAAGCACAAAGGAAGGACCCTTCTCTCCAAATCCTATTTTCTTGAGACAATGAAGGGACATAATATCATTGGCACATCCATCATTAGAACCCAAAGCATTATATATCCTTGAACAATCCAAAGGGGAACTCCCTTGATTAGAATCAATATTTTGAATCTCTTGGGAAATAGGGAAAGTTTCATCCTTATTTTTCTCCTTACAAGCATGACAAATAACCGAAGAGTACTCATACTCAAACTTCTGCACCCATTTTCCAAATTTAGAGATAGGTTAATCTGGGTAGGGAGAGCTTGATCGCCATTGAGTGAGGATGCCAAGAATATCTTTGATATAGATAAAAAAAAGGGATTAAACTAGGGCTCAAGGACCCATCTACACAATAGAAATCATATGACAAGAGTAACCACTGCCATGAGATATGAAACTTAAAACAATGTGACAAAGATATTACTATGTATAACTTGAGAGCATTCAAAATTATACCCTTATTTGATCCAAGGGGTTATATGGAGGGGAAGATAGTGAGAAAGTATGTTTATGTGACTAATTTAGAGATTTTTTTGGAAAATTTTGCCAAAAAATCTCAATTTAGAGAAAGTGATTGTTGTACTACCTTACTTTGTTTTGTCTTAGCTTGAAAAAAAAAAGTCTAGTTTAGATTATTTTCCTATAAAGCAAAATGCTCTAACAATATTGTTATCAAATGCAAATATTTAGAAGCTATTCCATATGATATTCTTGATAAAACCATTTCTTTTATAGAATCTAGAAAGGTAAATATTTTAAGATTTGACTATGGAGATAGCCACCCAAGATCTAGAGGTCTAATGGAAAGCACAACAAAATGAGAAGGTCAATATGACACGAATAAACTATATTCCTATCAATGAATGCAAGTTTACAATATGAACGAATGAGATTATAAATAGAACCCCTTGATTATATAGGTCAAGATGAGACATGTAGGATATCATAAGATTATGAAAGTATCTTAATCTTATGATATGAGACATAAAGTGATAAGTATCCTATGTATACCTTAAGTAAACTTAAATGATAAGGCATAAAAATGACCTAATAGTGGAAGTAGCTAGGTAATATGCCTATTACACCAACAATTATTGCTACTTGTTCTTTGATTCATCTCATTGATATGGCTCAAATTGAAATAATTCATTTCATCAATCAGAACAAATATATTCAAAATTTTACTAAGCAATAAAACAAGTCTCGTGATCCTTACTTTCCTTAAACTGGCCCCTTTGGTTGCTAGCCCTTTACTCACAAGCATTACTCTCACAAAAAATACAAACTCATTTTTTTGTAAGTGATCCTTTAATCATCATCATTTTCATGCTCCGAACACACTTACCTTTGCAAGTGCAAGTATCCCAAGCCTCGATCCAAAACTATAATCTACTATATTTGCAACAAGCTTTGCCACATCACTTCAAATTGCTCTTGTAAGAACACAATTGTTAAATTAGTCTACATGACTAATGCAATATCATGGAGGGGTGTAGTAGAAGAAGACATATATCTCTATAAACAATATGACTTTTTTGAATCTGTTCTCAAAGATCAATGATGAAAATAATGAAGATGGGGTTTTTAGTATGATATATGAATTAACTGAACTACATACTATAAGAATGAATAGGTCTCAAGAAGATTAAGGAAGTAGAGGACAGAGGATCTCCCTATACTAGTAACACATTTAGAGGAAGGTAAATCACAATCTTCTTTTAAAACTTTTATAGTGACTCTACAAGGTACTAGACCTTTCCTAATTTCTTTCAAATTAGTAAACTAATGAAGATATGACTGTTCTTTAGAGAACATCTAAGAACCAGTAGGAAACACCAACACATATATATCCATATAAATTGAGAAACAACAGCTCATCTAGGTTTTCGTAGTTATTTCTCAGTTATGGATAGCAATAGTATATGTACAGGTTTAAAGTTTAAACCCTTGGCCGTGGAAGTATTCTGATTTAAAGTTTAAGTAGTGAGTTGTCCCATATGCATCCCATAGTTGTGGTCTAAAAGGTTACAGTGGAATGGTAATGGGAGACACACATGACAGTATGACCCAATTACCAAATTCGTCCAACAAAATAAGGTCGTCTATTACTCCACTAGACATGCGATTAAGTTGTAGCATAACAATTATAGGTGACATTCAAGTGTGACTCGATTTATAAATATTCAAGAATGTGATCAAAGCATTGTTTTTACTGCATTAAAGTTGGCCTCACCAAGCAAAACCAAATAAGTGCATACAAAATTATCAAATAAACTGTGCATCACAATGACACACCATCCATGCCATGCCAATATTTTTCAGTTTATGATCACTATTTTCATACAAAACTCAAAAAAAGGGAACAATATGATCCGCATGAATAAAATAATGGAAGGGATTGAAATGAGGGCAACCTTGTAATTTTACAGGGTGGTAAATCTCCAGAGCTTCCAGCAATCTTAGTTCCAGCTCTACTTGGGGCAGTTCCTTGGGAAGTGACCGCGGGCACTTTTTCTAAAAAAACCCTAATGTCATTGCCAATTCCTTCTACATCGAAACCAAATGTTGAATTATAGTCGGAATTCTGACGAAATCGGGCATTTTTTCAAAAAAAAATCAAGTTTGATCACAATATACCTTCTCCGTCGGAATTTTAGGCTAAATGTATTAGTGTAGGAGATAAGGATGATCCAGTGATGACAAGGAACAAACTGAGACAAAACACATGTCTGATATCTGAATTTGAATCAAGAATAGTAAAAGAGGCATTTAATAGTGAAGATTGGGTAAATGATATGACAGAAGAGATTGATCAAATCAAGAAGAATGATGCATGGACACTGATCCCAAGACCGAAGGACAAAATGTAATCGGTACAAAGTGGATTTTCAGAAACAAGCTAAATGAAAAAGGTGAGGTTATTCGGAACAAAGCAAGACTAGTTTGCAAAGGTTATGCTCAAGAAGAAGGAATAGATTATGGTGAGACTTTTGCACTTGTGGCTAGACTTGAGGGAGTAAGAACATTGTTGGCATATGTTGCTTTCAAAAATTTCAAGGTATATCAAATGGATGTTAAATCTGCATTTTTGAATGGTATACTAGAAGAAGAAGTTTATATTGAACAGCCTGAAGGATTTGTTGAAGACAAAAGTAAAGATCAGGTATGCAAATTGAACAAAGCTTTATATGGTCTAAAACAAGCACCTAGAGTATGGTATGAGAGACTGCACTCTTACTTAATCAAGATTGGTTTTATAAGGACAAGTGAAAACAACAACATGTACATGAAGAATGATGAGAACAATGGTATACTGATCTCAACCATATTTGTTGATGATATTATTTTTTGTGGTAATGACTCCTTATGCAAGAATTTTGGAAATGAAATGTGCAAAGAATTTGAGATGTCATTAATCGGTGTGATAAAGTATTTTATAGGTTTACAGATACTGCAAATGAAAGATGAGATTTTCATTACTCAATCCAAGTACATAAAGGAAATCTTGAAGAAATTTGGAATGGAGGATTCTAAACCAGTAAGTACTCCTATGACTACTAACTGTAAACTATCAAAGAATGATGAATCTGCATCTGTTGATGAGACACTTTACCGATCTATGATTGGGAAGTTGCAATATGTTGTGCATAGTAGACCGGATATAGCACATGCAGTAGGTATTGTTGCAAGATTCTCTGCAGATCCCAAGGAAACCCACATGACAACAATCAAAAGAATTTTCAAATACCTGAGAGGCATTGAAGATTATGGCTTAATATATGAAAAGAGAAATGATTTTGATTTAAAAGTTTATACTGATGCTGATTGGGTAGGAAACATAGATGATAGGAAAAGCACAAGTGGTGGAGATTTATTTTTAGGAGAAAGACTAGTGAGTTGGCTTAGTAAGAAACAAGGATGTATCTCATAGTCAACAACAGAAGCTGAATATGTTGCTGTAGCATTGAATTGTACCAATATAGCATGAATCAAACAACTGTTGGAAGGTTTAAATGAGAAAGTTATCAAGCCAATAACTATATTCTGTGATAATACTAGTGTCATTAACATGTCAAAGAATCCAGTCATGCACTCTAAGACAAAACATATCTCTATAAAGTATCATTATCTCAGAGAAGAAGTTCAAGAGAAGAAAGTTGTGCTGGAATATATCAGTTCAAAGGAGCAAATAGAAAACATCTTCACAAAGCCACTGCCAAGGGACACTTTTGAATATCTCAAAAGCAAGTTAGGGGTCCTACCCCTATCTTCTACTCACTGACAGAGTTCGGTGAAAGCATCAATTCGATGAATCTACAGAATATTATGTGTGGATTGATGTTGATTTACGCACTTTAGAAGGTTTTCTAAAGGTGTGTAGGAAATAGTGAATAGAGACAAGTTGCTCTGACTGAGACTGAGATGATACACAGCAAGGCAAATCACTTCACAGAGGAAGAAATCATGATTTAGTTCTTTTACTTTTTGGCATTGTTGTCAAAGCGGGAGAAGACTAAATGGTAAAATCCTAAATGAAGAAGATAACAGAAGACTAATGATAGGGGGAGAAGAATACAAAAGGGAGAAGACTTCAAGAGGTTTTAACAGCTCAAAGATAACAAGAGCAGTCTAATAGCAATCTGAATCCAAATCAATTTGAATATCTTGTTGTTATTACCATTTAAAAGTTGTTTTTGCCATCAATGCCAAAGGAGGAGATTGTTGGCATTTCAATAGGAGATTGTTGATATTCATTAAGGATATTGAGAAGGTTGTTGGAGATTATTGATATAATTGAAAAAGGATGATAACTATCTTTATAACATTATTTTGTCATTGATGTCAAGAAATTGATTTTCTAATTCAGTATGATGTTGCCATATCTTAAAGAAGTATGTTTTGATGAGTATTAAGTGGTCGGTAAAAGACACAGAAAGAATGTGATAAGGGGAGAAATAAGTTATTCAATTGGCAAATATTATCGAGTTAGACAATGATGAGATCATGATGTTTAGATTGTTTTGATATCCTACATATGTTGTTGATTGTAAGGATAATACTATACTATGTCACCAAGCAAAGAACCTAGTCGGTAAACCCTAAGGAACCTAGTCGGTAAACACTAAGGTTATCGATATCGGTTAATGAAGGCGGAATGTCTACTGAGTAAAGTTTAGTATTTACCGAGTTGCAACCGAGTTATGACAGATCGCATTGGATGGATAAAAGCATTACTTAATGAAGGATGCTGATGAGCTGGAGATGTATAAATGATTGGTATGCCACGCATGAAGTTTGTTAAGGATCTATGGCAATGGAAGATCGACAGGACGATCTATAGCTCAGATTGAACCGCAATAACCTTGTGCAAGTTCCAAGAAAGGAATGCAAGTCCCTAGGCAAGGTAAAACACTTTCAGATCGAAGGATACATTGAACCTAGTCAAGATTGAAGATCTGATGGCTAAGATTGATCATGGGAAATATGATCAAGGAGATTCAATGGTTAGCATAATTGTTTATAAATAAGAAATTGTTGATAAACAATGAATGCGGGCAAGTGTAAGCACAAGGATGCTACATAGTGATTACCGAGCACAAAAGCTTGAAGACCTGTTTGAATAACAGAGTAGGGAGCCCAGCAAAGGGACAAGATAAGTCATATGACAAGATTGTTTTGAGCAAATAAGAATCTGCTTTAGCATTTTAGATGTGAAGTTGCAGATATATTTTTATTACTATTATTTTGTAAGTGACAGAAAATCTCTTAACCGAGTGGACTTAACAGTCTTATTTGTAAATCCTCTAGCAAGGTGACATTCTAAATGAGTGTTTGAAATCCTTTGATAAGGTCACTTCTAACAAAGTGAAGATCCTAACAGATATGAGGGAAATCCCTTAACCGGGTCACATCTAGAAATGTGTTTGTAATCTTTAACAGGATTTTCTTTTAACCGAGCATACTCTAGAAGAGTATATTTCTTAGTGGGTCCGAAATCCCACAGTGGTTTTTTCCTATTTGGGTTTCCACGTTAAATCTGGTGTTATATGTTTTATGATGATTATGTGTTTATGAGTTTGCATGTTTAGCATTTTTTGGTTATATTACTGAAGTATAAGTTACCGAGGTTAAATCTGTTGATTTTATGGAAGATTAAGTTTGTATGATTCACCCCCCCTCTCATCTTGTTAGCTATTGGCATCAGAACTTTACATAAAGTATGTAGTTCTATTTTCTAATCTATGGTTTAATGTAAACTGTTTCGTGGGTACACAACCCTTTCTAGGGTCAATGTCCGAGATAGTTTCTTTGCGGTTGCTACCCACGATGGTAGCACTTAAGCAAAGGCTCAAGATGGCTTATTGCTTGTGGCCTAAAACAACTAGATCCTAATACCTATCATAAGCATCACCCTTGACCCAATTGTCAATCGTCAACAACTCTTCGAGATTAAATCAATTTTATAAAAGCATTTCACTCAATCAACCCTAAAGGGGTTTACTATGGTTTAACTCAGCGGATGTAAAATCATTTAAGGATTATCTTATTAGATTATCGATCCAAGGGGGATTACCCTCCCCTTGGATTTTAACTTCCAAGTGTCCCTTATTACTCCCCGATGATTTATAGGGACAATGCCACACACGTCATTGATACAACTTTATTAGGTGTTAAGTGCAGTAGTTCAACACGACGACATTACCCGTAAGCGTGACCCAGAGGCACTGTAAATACCAAACGCTGCTAGGTTTTAGTTTTCCAACTCCCTTTGTTTAGTTTTCTAACTAAGAGGCTATGAAATTTTTTAAATTAGCATCATGCTTGAAACAATTATGAAATGAACGTGCATAATTAGACATTGCAAAGCTTAAAAAATTGAAATAACTACTTCTACGGAATTCATGAACCACTTGATAAAAATACCATCCTTCTACAACTAAAATATTTAATATTTCAAACTTGAAATATAACTTGCACAATAATGACAATTAAGAAACTCGCATATTGATAATTAAAACATGTAACTTGCATGAAGATGATGAAAATGTAACTTGCTCATCAATAAATGCAAATAATGTATAAGTAATTCGCATGATGCAAGAATAGTGTAATTTACATGCAAGATTAAGCAATGTTTTATTTCTACCACGAGAATAATTAATTATAGAGTCACTAGTTCAAAATTAGCAACCAGTTTAGACATTAGACAAATTTTGGATCAAATCATAATAATATGAATTAATTGTTTTTGATGAATCTAAAATACCAATAAATCTCAAATAGATTGAAAGATTCTAATTATAAAATTAGATATAATCTAATTTACAATTATAAATTTACTAAAGATAAATTAATTATAAATTTACTAAAGATAAAATAATTATAAATCTATCTAAGTTCAATTTTATTAAACTAAAATTTAAATTAAAGAAAAAAATTTAACAAATTCCAAATTTGCAAAATTTAATTTTTTTTGTAGTGGCTTTTATTGCCAAGTGGGAGTGGGGGGCCACGAGTCCCATCACCACTATGGACCTGCAAGTGCAGGCCCGCAGTGATGAGGGGACAGTCGTGGGCCCCTCCACTCCCTCTGCAGTTACTGTTGTAATAGTGACCGCAGGGGTAGTGGAGGGTACCACTCCCCGATGGGTTTAATAACTCTACCCCCCTGCGTTGGCCCATTATTTTATGCAAAAATTATTTTTCGAAACCACTTTGTATTATTTTATATTTTTTTTTTGTATAAGTTTAATATTGCAATATATATATATGGTCTTATTCCAGTTTATTTAATAATTTAAGAGGAATATATATATATAAATGTTAATATATAAAAAAATAAGAATCTACTCACAAGCATGGAAGATAATAGAGAAAATTTATTTCAGATGATATCACAGGAGCCCAAAAAAAAATACGTTGTGCTTGAATTTGAGGCAACAATACAACAGAGAGCTAAATTACCTCAGAGATAGAGAGATGTATAAATTTTTGATTTCACAATGATCATATTCAACCAATTTGCCTTATATTGAGATAAACATAAATTTTTATGATGAGATTTTCAGGAAATTAATATTCACAGAGAGAGAGAGAGAGAGAGAGAGAGAGAGAGAGAGAGAGAGAGAGAGAGAGAGAGAGAGAGAGAGAGAGAGAGAGAGAGAGAGAGAGAGAGAGATTTTTGAAAATAAATACATAACAAGATAATATTTTCCACAGGGATTTTATACAACAATATTGAGAAGAATTCATATTTGAAATACTATTTCACATAGCGTGATTTCTCAATACAAATGATTATATGCATAGAGAAAGAAACTATTTACAGAGATAAAAGAATTTGAGTTTTTCAAAAAAAGTAGAGATGTTGAAAAGCATGATTTTTCCAGATCCAAGATTTTCTCTAGATTTTAAAAAAAACAGAAAAGTAAAGTCTGATTTCTTTCTTTTAAACAAATTAACAAATAATAGAGAAATCTGCATTTGCATTTTTAAAAAGTACTTTTATCAATGCATTTCTTTAATGAAAAATAGATTTTCCTTTCTAATTAATCTATCTAACAATTAAGAAATAATTTCCTTCAAAAAATTATATTCAAATAAAAGAATCTAAGAGGAGATGTTTCCTTTTGAAAATATAAAAAAAATTACATAAGTAATTAGCAAATGCAAAAAGGGAGGGAACCTAGAGAAGTCTTTTGATGTTGAATCCTCTCCAAATCTTCAAGCCTAGCCTTCCTTGATCCTTCCTTGCAAACTTGGAAAAATTTCTTCAAGACAAACTTAACAATTCTCCAAATGAAGAATGTGTCTACCAGAAAAAAAAACTACTTGAGAAAACTTTTCTTCAAAAAAAATAATCAACTCCCTCTTTTTGAAAATTGCATACAATATATAGGAAAAACCCCTTAACTCCACTATCTAGAGAAATTAATTGAAAATGAGGTTCCTTTTCCAATATTGGATCCATGCAAAATTGATTAATATCCTAGTGGGGGAGTTACATGCAAGGGAATTAAAGAATGAAGATTCCTCTAGAAGCTTCTAATTTCTCCTACAACGTGCCATAATTGGGAATGGGAAAAAATAAAAATAAATCATGTCTTTTTAAATTATATTCTCCAAGTGTGCATGTGGGTCCATTATCTAACCTTTTATAATATTTATTCAACCATATTCAATAGCTCAACCACAAAAAGATATAATAGAAATTGTATCAAATCAAAAAGTGATAAAGGAGGGTTGTGATAGTACTGTAATAGATATATGTTCTCTAATTTTAGACATCAAAGGGTATATAATTTGGATGGGTGTAGCTATATCCCTTACTTGTGATCTCTAAAAACCTTGAGAATAGATAATCCTAACTATGGAATTGAAAACTAAAACAAACTATAATTAAATAACAAGGAAAGATATTTTTTTAAATTTTTAATGATATGTTGAAGTTGATAACACAAGAAACATGATCAGTGCCTATCAATTGGGCTGAATGATTTATGGATAGAGTATAACATATAAAACAATTGCAATTTCCAAACTAGAAATATCTACATCCCCTTTATTAACACTTGATGCTAAGCAACACATGACAATGAATTGTAAGTCATACTTGTTATCCAATGAGAATGTAATAAAATCCTTATAATCTTTGATTCAAGTATTTAGTCTTCTACTTTAGAAGAAACAAAAATTAAACACACATAAGCATCACTATGCAAAGACAAAATTAGAAAGTCCTCAACTTTTGATTTCATAAGATTTTGCAAAACACATTGGAGACAAGTTGAAAACTTTTGAATTTGATTTCAAGATGCTTCAGAGGTTACATGTGCTTCATAGGCAAACTGTATCCATAAATAAAACTAATTAGTATAATAGACATCGAGCATATCACTGTATAATAAACTTATAGACAAACTATAGAACTAAACTTCTATGAAGTGCTCTAGAGAAAATAAGATATTCGAGAGAGAAGAAATAAGGCCTTGAATATATTTTTATAAGACAATGATGCAAACAAGCTTCGACCCTTTTACAAAGTTCTTTATGGTAGTAGGTGACCACTTGACACACAAGAAGACTAAAGACTTTTTTGTGTTGTTGACATGAGAGAGACATTCCTTTTCATTCTTTGCGGGTGGTAGTTGTTGTAGATGATTTGGATCCTTTTCCTTCATACAAGCTCGCTTATCTAGTTGAAAAATCTGATAACCCTGCAGACCTATTAAAACCACCATGATAGAGAGAAGTTTATTGCGATTTTTTTAGATATACATTTAATGTTCAAATCTTTTTTCAATCAATAACTTCCTTACATGATTAAAAGTCGATCTTTAAACAAGATCAAATCTATCTTCTATCCTTATTTAACTAAAGGAACAAGAAATGCAAAATTAAAAAATGGCGAGAACTAATAGTCATATTCTGATTCAAAAATTAAAAATCACAAAATTAGGATAACTAGATAACTAAATAGCTTCCAACAATTTCTCCTTGATCTGTTGAATCATTTTGAGGTGCCCTTGATAGTCCTTATGATTGATGATGCTCTTGGCAACCTCCACTCTAGTCATCCCACTTCCAAATTTTGATAATGCATCTAAGTAGCTATTAATATTTGGTGGGTTGAAAAGACCTGAACTAATAAATTCAGCTTTGCTTTCATGTTAGAGATTAATTCATATAGATACAAAGACATAGGTCTTACAAAACTAATTTCAAAAGCATTAACCATTCTTTAAAAAATGAGATAGAACAAGCAATAAATTTTTGCCACTTTAAATGAGATTGATAAAAATATAACAACTCTTTATATTCATTCCATGCAATATCAACATGATCTAGAATGGAGAAAAAATATCCCGCTCTGCACGTTTTCAAAATTCAAACCCCTATCATTCATGGTGGACTCTATTGGTGGGGATCTTCCCCCACCACCTACGGACCCCCTTTTGGACTTTGCGATGTTGACACTATCTGTCACATCCTCTCCTGGTCCCACGGTGGATCCTCCCTCCAGTCTGGTTGTGATTCAGCTTGATGGTTCTTCTTCAGAGATCTCTCTGGCCACGCCCATGGTTTCTGATCCTATACCCAACGTGTTGGTTGTTCATGATAAACAAAATATCACGGAACCTCATGCTATTAACACGAATCTCAAAGGCTAGAAAAATGTGTTGGTCGGAAACACTGAGACTGTGGACCCCAACGTTGCCCCCATTTACTTGCAAACTGAGGAGGGAACGTCTTTAAAGCTCCCTGACATTGTTTTGGACCATATTTTTTAGAACATGGTTAATACTATGGTGGGAAAATTCTTCTCCTTGCGCTCCATGGTAGAGATGGTTAGAAAATGGGTCAAGGACAAATGGAAACTGAAAGGGAGTGTTTCTTTTAGTGCCATTCCTGGAGCCCTCTTCTTCTTCAAATTCACTGCTGAGGAGGATGTCGCTCTTGTCCTCTCTGGATGCTGGTCCTATTGTCGAAACAATCTATCCCTCTATCCTTGGAAGGCTGGCTTTGACCTAGCAGCTAACTTACAAAAAACTGCTCCGGTATGGGTTTGGTTCCCGGGGCTCCCCCTTGAATACTGGGATGAGTCCGTCTTTAAATGGATTGGGAATTCCATTGTTCATTTTGTTGGTGTTGATGAAATCACCAGAACCAAACCACGCATGGTCTATGCTCATTTCTGTGTTCAAGATATTGTGAGCATGAATCTCCCCAACTTTATAACCCTTAAATTTAGGCTTGGTAGCTGGACTCAAGCCCTGGTTTATGAAAATGCCACCCTCTTCTACCAAAAATAGCACAAATCTGGGCATATTATTTCCCAATGTAAAGCTCTAGCTCCCTTGGCTCTTAAGCTTAAGGGCCTGACCCTAGTTGAAGACCCTGTGCCAAATGCTCCTCTTTTTCATCAAGACCCAGTTGTGGGGCTTGTTATGACTCCTACTCTTGGCCAGGACCTGCCTCCCCCTGCATTCGAGGACCCTTTTATGGAAGAATACCCCTTTGCTAAGAGTATTATCAACCTTCTCAAATCTACTACAAAGCATGTGGATGAAGCCTCTAAATCGGCCTTGAAGGAACAGTGCATCTCCCCGACGGCCAGCTCGGTTTCACTGGTTGATCAACTGGAAGATGGCAAGATTGCAAGGGACCCCACTCTCGCCCCAGAGACAACTTGCTCCCCGATGGTGTTTCCCACTCCAAACCAGGGTATCCTCTCCCCTAGTGCTCCTGGTGCATCATCGAGTGGTTGCATGACTCTTGTTGATGAGGGTTGGATTACTCAAAGGCACAAGACCAGGAACACAAAGCCTGATTTGGGGACAAATCTTAAAGAAGGCCGACCATGGCAGAGACTATCGAGACAAAAGGAAGTAGCAAGGGATATTGCCAATGATAGGAAACGAACCTTGGAGATGTCCATAAAAGGTAAGAAATGAAGGTCCTCTCATGGAAAAAGAGGGGCCTCAACAACCCCCAAAAGCAATATGCTCTTAAGAAGTGTATTTTTGAAAATAAAATTATGGTCCTTCTTCTCCAAGAAGTTAAGATGTCTATGTCTTCCTTTTCCCTTGTTTTTGGGAAAATTTGGCTTGGTGCTAAGTTTGTTATCAGTGATGCTATTGGAGCCTCTAGTGGCTTGGTTACCATGTGGGACCCCCCCAATTTTTCTGACAGTCTTCTCTCCTCCTCGACCAACCTTTTGGTCTCTAAACTCTCTTCCTTGATGGACTCCTGCCTTCTCGTTAATGTTTATGCCCTCAATGTCAGATCTCTGGAACGACATAATTGCTCTAATAAAAAATAATGTCAATGCCCACTGGTTGATTGCGGGTGATTTCAACTCTCCTTTGATCCCCTCTGAGAAGTTGGGAGGCCTCCCAGAGTACTCTGACAACATGATTGATCTTGCCGACTTCATTGATAGGAATGGGTTGATGGATGTGGAACTAATAGGGAAAAACATCACTTGGTCCAATCTTAGGAAGGTAAAGGATCTTATTCAGGTCAAACTTGGCAAATTTCTCATCTCAGGCAATTGGGGAATTGGTCTCTCCTTGAAGCTCACTGCCCTCCCCAAAACGGTCTCTGACCACAACCCCCTGCTCTTTTGGAATATGACAAATGATGCAAGGAAAAATCATCCTTTTCGGTATGAAATTATGTGAAACTCTCATCCAGAGTTCAAGGATTGCATTAAAAGATGGTGGAACACCTGCATCCTTAGCACGCCTATGTTCCGGATTGCCTAGAAGCTCGATTTAGTCAAAAGAAACGCATGGGCTTGGAATAAATACACCTTCGGAGATATCTTCAAGCAAAAAAAGGACCTCAATAGTAAACTGATTGTTATCCAAGAGTGCATTGATCAAGGTGACTCCATTGAAGCTACCCATATGGAGGAGGTTGCTCTCCGCAGAAAATGGAAGGAAAACTCCCACAAAGAAGAACTCTACTGGAAACATAAATCCACGGTTCAATGCCTCAAAGAGGGTGACAAGAATATGAATTTCTTTCACAGATCTGCTATTATCCATAGGCGTAGAAACCACATCTCCTCCCTCTTAGATGATAACAATCAAGAGGTCAATGATGAGGATAGTTTGAGCAGACTACCTACCAACTATTTTGCCACTTTGTTTAGGGAAGATGGTGACTCTAGGGCCCTTACTGGGGAGGATCTTCTCAACTGCCTCCCACCACCCCTCTTGGTGGAAGATAACAACATCATTTTGGCCCTTGTTTCTGAGGAGGAGTCAAGTCCATTGTTTTTTCTATGGGTTCCTTGAAAACCCCAAGTCCTAATGGTTTCCCTCTGGCTTTTTTCCAAGATTTCTGGGATGTGGTGGGCTCTGATGTTCTTTGGCCACTAGGGATTTTTTCAGATCTAGAAGGCTCTTCAACAAGCTCAATTACACCTTCATTTCCCTTGTCCCTAAAACTCAGGAGGCGTCTAGTCTCAATAACTTCTGCCATATCAGTCTCTGCAACACTATTTATAAAATCTTCAGCAAAGTTCTTGTTAATAGGCTCAAACCTTTCTTGGATCCTCTGATTAGCCCTTCCCAGAAGGGTTTTGTCTCGGGTAGACAAATTTTTGATGCGGTCATCTCTACTCATGAGATTAGTCACTCCAAGGATAAGTGTCATCAATCGGGGATGGTGCTCAAGCTTGACATCTCCAAGGCTTATGATAGAGTCAACTGAAACTTCCTTTTCAAAGTTCTCAAAGCTATGGGTTTTGGGGATAAACTCATCAAACTTAGTGAGGAATGCATATCTATGGTCACCTACTCTATGCTTCTCAATGGGATCCCCCTGGAGAAGTTCAGGGCCTCCAGAGGTCTGCAGCAAGGGGATTCACTCTCCCCTTACCTTTTCATCATCCTTGTTGAAGTGTTGGCTTCTAACTTGAACTCCATGGTTCGCAGGGGAGCTCTATTGGGCATCAAACCCGCCTCTACGACGCCTCCTAATGTTCTGCAACAGTTCGTCAACGATACTATTCTTTTTGGTATCTCCTCCGTGTGGGAAGCTAAGGCTTGGAAATCCTTTCTCAACTCCTATGCTCTGGCCTCTGACCAACACATTAACTATGAGAAGAGCAACATTTACTTCTTTCACACTCATGTCCAACTTCAAGATAAAGTCTGCAGAATCCTTGGTTGTCAAAGGGTCTTCTTCCCTAGCACTTACCTAGGCCTCCCCTTGATTGTTAAAGATGTCTCTAATTCCTTCAGGATCTCTATCCTTGAAAGAATGCAAAAGAAGCTGGCTAGTTTGAAAGGTAGATTCCTTAGAAGTGCTAGGAAATTACAGCTGCTCTCCTCCTTCCTCCAAGGGATCCTTGTGTACTTCCTCTCCATTTTAAAGATTTTTGCGGCTATTGCTGCTAAGCTGGAGAATATCCAAAAGACTTTCCTCTGGATGGGAATGGACGAAAAGAAGAGGACCGCCTTGGTGGGCTAGGACAAAGTTTGTCTTCTGAAGGCCATGGGCGGGTTGAGAACCCGCAAGATCTCAAGGTTCAATAAGGCCCTTATGACCAAAATTGCCTGGAAGCTTTTGAATAAGGATACAGATTGGAGAAGGATCATCAGGGCCAAGTACCTGGGTAATGGGGACTTTTTCCTTTGTTTTGAAAGAGGAGGCCCTTCCCAGGGGTTCCAAAATTTGGAATGACATCTTGAGCTGTAGGGACCCTTTATCTCATGGCTTGAGGTGGCTTATTGGAAATGGTAGGAATATTCTCTTCTGGGAGGATTGCTGGTTGGGAGAGAAACCCCTTGCTTCTTCCCCCTTCCTTAGAAGGCTCCAGGATGCTACCAAAAGCTTCTTTTGAGAAAGGGTCAGTGATTATTTCAACAACCGCACTTGGAGGGCCTTGGAGGACTGTTGCATTGATCATCCCTTCCTCCTCCCCGTTGCTAGAGAGCTCGAGAAGCTTTTGATTGGTACGTTCCTCCCCCTTTTTCCTAGGGAAGATAGATTCATTTGGAAGTGGGACCCTTCTGGAGACTTCTCTGTCAGAATTGCCTACACCAACTTGCTAAGAGAACCTGTTTACACCTCTATTTGGAAAGACATTTGGAATCCCCAACTCATCCCCAAGGTTAATTTATTTTGGTGGATTTCTCTCCTCAATAAAATTTTGACCCAAGATAATTTTGTCAAACAAGGATTCCAATTCCCTAACAGATGCATCATCTGCAAAAATGATGAGGAAAGTCCTCCTCATCTCTTTCTCCACTATGCCTTTACTCGGGAGATCTGGGGATGATCTACAGTAAGATCAATATCTGTTGGATTATGAATGATAATTTGTTAAATTTGTCCCAAGATTTTCGGGGCCCCTCTTCCAACCCCCTTATCCAACAACTGTGAAAGAACATCCCCCCTCATGTGAGCTAGAGTATCTAGAAGGAAAGGAATGATAGGATATTCTGAGACAAAGTGGCCTTTGTGGAAACTGTGTTTGCTCGATTCCTTAAGTTGATTCTTGAGAATATCTCTGTTTCTAAAACATGGATGGCATCCAAGCCACCCTCTACCTGGGACTGGGAGATCGCTAGATGTTGGAACATTCCCCCCTCGTTCTCTCTTGTTGACTTCTCTAAGAGACTCCTAAGGCAAAGCATGGCCTGGATGTTGGTGGAGGGGTTATCAAATCCCATTTGGGGGCCCTTGTTGCTTCTTATGCGGGTAACTTGAATGGGCATTCCTCTAATCAGACAGAAGCTATGGCCTTAGCCTAGGGAATTCGTCTCGCCCTCACCATGGGCATTAGGATTATGGACCCCATGGTTTTGACCACTGTTGGTGCCGCTGACACAGGTAATTCTGAGATGCAAACCCATGACCCTATTGATGTTAAGGATATGACCCCTATGAACAAGGGCACTAAGGATGTCATGGGTGAGGAAATTTCTCATAACAAAGCCCAAGATTCTGGTAACTTGGAACTGGATTTAAAGATGGTGAAACAGGCGATGCAATCTCTCCCCCTGATGAGCCTGGGTAATGACATTGACAGATCCCTTGTTGGAGATGTGCCCAAGGAGATGGCAAAGACTATGGATGACATGGTTGTTGTGAACCCCCAAGGTGTCCCTACTCTGCGACAAATGGAAAAGCTACGCACGGATGTGTTGGACATCACGTAGAGGATTGAGAACCTGGGCCCCGTGCTTGAATTGCAAGCTATTATGGATGATTTCAACTAGCTCAAGAGAAAGATGGAGGTCTGGGATGCCCAAATGGTGGGCCTTAACAAATTTCATTTGCAAGTGTTACATAGCTCAACGTTCACCCTCTCTCTGTTGAGGGAACAAACTGCAGACACGGGGGAGGATAAGATGGAGGCTAGGGACCTTTAAAAGTTCATGTCCAATGAATGGAATAGTTCCATGGATGGCACTAGGGTGCACAAGGCACCCCTGTAATTTGTTTTTTGTGCTTTCTGTTGTTGTTTCTGATTTCTAAAAACTTGGTCTCTTTTTGCTGTTAAAGTTGTTGTTAATGCTATTATAGTGTTATTTATGCACTATGGTTTTTAATAGTTATGCTATGTAAAGGGTCAGTGCCCTTGTTCTCACTGCTTTACTAATCAAAAACATGATCTAGAATGGCATCAAGCTTGGACTCCAAAAGAGCCTCAAACAATTCGATGACTTCTTTCTTCTCTTCTTTGCCAACATCAAAATTTAATTGATTAATTTCATTCTTCATATTTGAGGCCTCAATCTTAGCCAAGGCCAAGTCGTTCGTTAATCCTGGGACATCTTCATAAGATTTTTGTTGCAAAGCAGGAGGCTGATAAGTTGGGTTGGAGTACAATTGTGCCTCCAACTGTTTCACTCTCTCCCTCAAAAACCTATTTTCTTCATTGTCTTATTTGAGACATCGTGGACAAATTTGGCAACATTGATTGATAGGTTAGTTGCCTTTGTTGTTGTTGTGCTTGCCACTTTCTTAAAGAGTAGATTCCCATAAAGCTCATCTTGTTGTTGAATCATGGATGGCTTATGCGTTGTAGGATATAAGCACCATATGCCAATAAGTCTAATTTATCATAAAAAACAAACCCAAAGAATAGTCCCTTTGCATGTTATGGATCTAGGCTCTCCAAATCAATATCTTGCCTCCTCATAAGGCTATCAAAGGCAATGGCAGAGGAGATATCCCAACCTTCTAGGAGAAAAACTCCACTTTTCTTCACAATCTACCTTCCCATTTTAGGGGTGATGCCTTGCAATTATTCTTTGAATTATTCAAAATTTCATGCTTTATCCTCAACCTTTCTCCTTCATAAAGGTTATCGAACTATATAGCCCTTTTCCTCTATATATCATCAACACAGTTCTTGAGCATAAATTGTTGAAATTATCCAATCTGAATGAAGCTATCACCACTCAAGAACTCATCACAAGCAACATCTCTAACATCATCAATGGCATCTCCCTCATGCCTAAATGTATCATAGGCTTTGTCGGGAGAGGGGTCCTATATTCTTACACCAAGCCTTGTGTCATATATGTGGGAAGAAATAGGTGATTCAACCTGAATGTTGAATCCATCATAGGATTCAAAATTAATCTCTCTTCCAGGAGACAAAGTAGAGGTGTCACAACTCTAGGACTCTCAGGAACAACAAGGGGTTGAGTGCCTAAAGAAGAAGGGGTAGGCATGGGTCTCTTTGATCATGAGGCTACAAAAGATATAGGTGGGGAGAGAGATACCACAAGAGGATATGGTGATGTTGCAGAAGGAGATGGAATAATGTATGGGACCTCATAAGCATGTGGAGGTGGTGATGATATAGGGCTATGAGGTGGGGAAGCTTGTCCAATGGGAGAGCCCATAGACTAAGGTGAATTGGGATCAACTTTATCTTGGGGTACCTCAGACTCTACTGCTCTTGGCCTCTCATGAGGTAATGGAATTTTATCAACATCTATATGCACTAAAAATTTCTTTCATTTTTACTTCAAGTATCAAAATTTGTTCCCAAGAAGGGGCATAGCAGCTACCAACTCTCTTCTTCAAGTTCTTAGAGTACATTATCATATACCATCTCTCCTTTTGCTTAAGAACTTCATTTTAATTTGAACCATTTTTTATCAAGTCTTTCTCTTCACTCCATTCATGTCTGGGATTCTTTCCCTTTCTTAGGCCGTGCACAAACCACTTGGGATCATAAAATCTATATGTAGCATGAGGAAGACTATACTTATTTAGATTACTATCTAGAATGTCACATGCCTTCCTATCTGTGAAATGGTACATACTTGATCTAACTCAAGAAGGGGGGAATAACCCCCTCCTATGAACTCCCCAAATAAGGGACTTTTCAACTTCATAAAGCTAATATATCACCTCCAAGAAAGCAATCTTGTTTGGTACAACAATTGGGAGGAGCCTTGGAGTGACAAGGCTACCACAAACCCTAACTATAGTGTGGTCTTTAAAATAAAACCATGACCCCCAATTGTGGTCAATTCCCTTTTATGGGTCAAGATACTTGGGCTTTAAAAAAATTATTACCCTTTCACTCAGACCCCATGGTACACTTCCCTAAAGTAGGGTCATCATTCTTCTAACAAAACGATTTTCAAATATAATATAAGTCCATTCTTGGACAGGGATAGTTTCACCTTTGACCACTGGCTCAACTCTTGGTCTAGGTTCCAGACTTGAAGACCTTTGAACAACAAGATATGCATGAGAATTGAATAATATCTAAAATACAGGGAAGGTCATGCCTTTAAGTCACTAAGTGCCTTATGTAGCTTCTCCGCTAATAGACCTGCATAATCAAAAGGTATGTTATGATCTCATATCACGAATGCCCATACATAAGACCAACATCCAATTGGGGAAGAATGGTTAAACATCCACACCAAAGACTTGACACAGAGCATAATATGTATCCTTGAAATAACTAGCAAACAAATCAATATTGTATGGAGGGAGATCCCTTGGGGTAAGGACCTTTTCATCCCTTGATACGTGCCTCAACCTAAAGGTCGAAATCTTGCTCCTATAGAGCTTCTCATGAGAACTGAATTCTTTGGCCAACTCATCTTCACTCAATGGCCTATTTGTTTTTTCATGCAACATAGAGGCTTCCATAATTGTTTGCTTATTATTTGCAACTAATCTTCCTCCATCCTTGGCCAAAACTTCCCTTGCACCTTCTCTGTAATTATCAGCAATAGACCTCATAAGGTCAATATTCATGAAGACAATGGGGACAACTAACCTTCCCAAATTCAAGTTTTAGATGTTGCATATTGGGATGCACTCCTTATTGTAACATCTTCTCCATAAACTAAAACCCCAAGGACCCATTATGGGGTCTCTACTTGTAGCTATGAAATCAATCATAAATCTCCAGTCGGTATTGACTTTAGTCCTTTTCTGAGTGTTTGTTGATCTCACAAGTTGAGCAATTATCTCATCAATAAACTTCCTCTAGCCTTGGCTAGATGATTTGGCCATTTCTAATTCTTTAGAATTTCTGGTTAAATAGAGGGCGAACAACTATACCTAGGGTTTCAAATCGAGCTATGAAAAACACTCTAGGAATGCTTATCTATGTTTGATTGTGCTAAAAGAGAATAAAACTAATAGCAAAACACATTGGACAAGCATAAGAGTATTTGCAGTTACTGTAGATGTTGGTAAACAAAAGCTAAGAAAAACCCTAGCCTATGAAAATTCACATCGCACAGATATCAGAGAATGATCAAACTACTACAATATGCTTTCTGAGATCAAGATAGAGTGATTTGAATATGAATTCAGATTAAATGGTGAAATTGGCTAATTTATTGCAGGCACATATTTGTTTAGTTGGTGTGAACTAACTGTTAAAATTCATATTTGAACGTTGCATTTACAACAACTCTTTACCTATTTCAATCAGCAACCAATAGGAATAGAACACGTCACCCTATGAATCCACGTTGCACGGTTGCGGTCTTGTCTAGGTCGATCAGTGCAACTGCGTGTAGATAATAGTCATGGATCTTTCCTAACATTCTCATCGCTTACGGTCCATTGTTTTGTTGAATGTGGGCTTGTGGAGTTAGCATTTGCGAGCAACTTTTATTAGTTGTGCAACTGCACAAGCAATCCTGACCATTGATGATGTTTGATTTGATTGTATCTTACCCCGTTGACTAACATGGGCCTCATCTGATCGACTGGCCCAACAAAGAAAAGCCTTTGTTGTCTGGCAAGTCCCGCTTAGTCCAACTATGATAACCAGTTTGTATTGTGGACCACCATGCCACATCTGCAAGGTAGAATTGCAGAGTAAACAAAATCGTGCATCTCAATCACATGAAGATTTTAGCTGTTGATCAAAGCAAATAAATGTGGGCGAAAACAACCCATGACTTTGGATCTTTGCGTTGCAAGCTTAGTTGTGGGGGGCAAGTCCTCTTAACTATGCAACAACGCGTGAATCTCGATGGTCGATGTGTGCAAACCTGCATGACCTTTAATACACAGAAAAACGCCAAGGTTGACTGAGAAAGATAACGTGAAGGGCCCATTATTGGGACGTTGTAGAGGGCCTAAGTTGTAACTTGAATGACTAGGAACTGCTCACAGAGGTCAACGTGAAATTATAACGAGGCATGAGAAAAGGCCTTAGGCAAGGGTCTAAGGTTTAGGGTGTAAGGCTTTAGGGAGGCATGAGAAAAGGCCTTAGGCAAGGGTCTAAGGTTTAGGGTGTAAGGCTTTAGGTAGGATAAATAAGGCTTCCTATTCTCAAACCCTAAAACCCAAGAATAATGAAGGATTAATGACAAAATTTTGACCTCTCAACAAGCAGCATCATAAAATGCAATTATATATGAAGAGGCAATCTCAATAGGAGAAGGAGAAGCAAGAAGAGAAGTCTCTTTGTTAGTTGGGAATTCAAGATATTCATTATATTCAAGCTCCACTATAGTATCGTCATCAAAGGGTATATTATCTACATCGTCAAGAGGAGTGAGTCGATTCTCAATATGATCATCTAGGAAGGAGAGATATGAGGGTCTCCAAAGATGTCCCAAATATTGGTCCAAAGTGTTGGTGGGCTCTCAATATCTAAAATCTCCACTAGAATATATATTGTACCAATTAATCCTATAATATATTTGTTATTATTACCCTAAACTAATTTATTCCAAGGTGTATCTAGTTTAGGTAGGAGTCCATAAAGATAAGGAAAACGTTTAAGCAACTTGAGATGTGTTAAGATGTCTTTTTACTAGGAACCAAAATTTTCTTTAATCGTAATTACAATAGAAGCATGATAGAAAATTCCATGATAGCTCCTCAAATGATGAAATTTGAGATTAATACATATGAATAAATCACTAGATTACCCCCCAAAATTAACTCAATGAAAGATCCCCCAAGCAATATATGAGCTTGGCACTTTATTCTTAGTGTGATTATAGATGCCACTTGCCAAAAACAATGAAATGGTCTTGATCTTGGTACATGCAAATGCCAAATTTGGCCATAAAAAATAAATTATAATTTTTTGATAAAATTAGATCTCTAATCACAACATTGCAAATTATACAAAAAATTATGCACTTCCCCAAAAAATTACACAAAAAAATGTTATTGTAGGAGCAAGAATAAATCCTTGAAAGTTCCTAAAATGAGAACGGTTCAATGACACCTATGAGAATCTATATTTTCTTAAAAACACAAACACCAAAATTAAAATATGTCTATACCACTATGAAGAGTGCACAATTCTTCCCCAAATAAAAAAATTCTCGAAAAAAGGATGATATTAGCTTGAGTTATGAGCATTTGAAGGTCAACTACCAAATCAAAACTTGCATTAGGGGTCAACCTACTAACATCATGATGACATCAAGAAGGAATATATTTAAAACTACTATAATATTCTCTTCATAAACAATGACAAAATTTTCATGAAATATTCTATCCAAGATAGAATCTTAGTGGATTTTTTAAGAATATTCTTTTGATGGCGATAGGGTAGAATATTTCTTCAACTGATTGAATGTTAACTAAGGTTGGGCCAACATGGATTGTTAGAAGATGTGAGCTACCACTAACACGTGGTAGGAAAAGGTCATTCCCCATTACACCATTTGTTAGTGCACACCTTACCATGAATATAAGATTCCTTACGCAAGCAAGGTATGACCTGCAAATATATATTTTTTATTAATTTTAAATTGTAAGTTTAAAAATAGAATAATAAAAAAAGGACCAATTTGCATGCCTGCACATACTCTATAGTCCAAGTATTAGCTATATAACCAGTTCTTTTGAAAAATCTACTTTAGTAGTTTAGGTGAAATAAAGCATTTTGTTGTGTCATTGCCCATCAACAACATGATGGAGCTATTGTATAGCTTACCTATCACTTCAATCGATGTAACTTGGTACTCTTCTTGTTTCTTGTTTGCCACTGCATGGATCCTCTACTAAAATGTTGTATGTTGGGGCGGCAATGAGGTTCAATGTTGTTAGTCACCCTGGCCCTTTGTAGGGCACTAGTTGGCATAGTGGTCACCTCCATAAGTAAACATTCACCAAGTGCTCCTCACTTTTCAAAACCCTTGTTGACATGATCTCCCTACTTCTAGTTATTATTATTGAACATCTTTCCATCTCTCTTATAATCAAGTTGGTTCCCTTTAAAAATCTTCTTAAAATTCAGAGAGGATTGATTCCAATTGAACTTTTTATACTTCTTATCTTGATATGAATCATCCCTTTTTACCTTTTGATCTTGCCTAACCACCTTTACATATGCCTTGTTCGTGCTTCTGAGCGCAAGCACATCTATTCCCCCTCTTATCTTATGGTTGAGCTCCATAACAAACTTCTTGACATGGTAGTTGTCCTCTTGATGCACAAGAGGCATGTACTTGATTAGCCTAGTAAACTTTTCCTACTATTCATTTATTGACATCTCCCCTTGCTGTAGAACATTTGTGGAAGCCATCTTTGTCTAAAAACTCCCACAAACTACTCCCATGAAATTTTCGTTATTCAAAGTCCCATTTCTGCCTTCTTACTTTCTCACAATGTGGCAGTCTCTCCTGACAGTTGATAAGCACCCCAATCCATTTTGGAATTGTGAAAGTAATTTAAATTTTGAAATACTTTTCCATCTCTGTAAGCCATTCATTAGTGATCTACCCTGATGCAAATCCTTCAAACTTCAATGGTTTGATCATCTTCATGTCATTGGAATGATTAGTTGCTAGCCAATTCTTCTTAGTATTGAAATCTAAGGACTCTAACTGTCCTCGTGTTGTCAAGTTTCCCTAGATTGCTCTTACCTATTAACGTTAACCCTGGATTGGGTTTTAGATTCATCATCATTAGATTCTCGTTGACTCTCAAACTTCCTTTCAAGGTCATCTAATCTAGACTGCATTTTATTCATGGCCTCCAAAAGTTGCCTCATCATGGCCATGGGTTTGTTAGTGTCCTCAGCATCTCCTACTTCTATATTATTCTTGGAGTTTTCCATGATCTAATTGCTCTCTTGATTAAGAGAATTAATTTTGCTTATTAGATTCATTTCAGTTTTTCACCTATTCATTATAAGAGTGTAATTTAGTAACAAAATATGCAATCCAAAATTGATTAAATTCGAATTAATTATAATTTTTTTTACTCTCATTTAGGAGTCACTCTCACTTCCTGTGATAGGATCTTCTTGATCACTAAAATTGGAGAAAGGAACAAGTCTGTATCCAGGGGTAGGTACATGATGTTTCATAGGTTTAATAAGGGTTATATTCTTCCTAAGAGGTTTCTCAAGCATAGGTTTAGTTTCAATTCTGAATTGCTTCAAAATGGATGCCTTGACTGCCACCTTGTTGGCAACCGTCCATTCATGTATTTCCTTGTGAATCCGCTTAAGAGCCTCAACCATGATTTCCATATCAGATGGAAAAGAACAACATGTATAGCCATGTTTTCATCAATTTTTCCAAAGTTGGGTACACACAAGGTGTTGGGCTTTTTTCTGGGGTGTTCATCGGATCCACATCCTATGAAACACGATGACTAGGGTTTAGTTTTATATCTATGTTTCGGGTGGTGAGCCCAAAGTTTAGTGTCGAACCTGGTAGCTTTGATACCATATGTAACAACCAAAAATTCTAAAATGGAAATTTTCATTCTTTTAATTATTCTAAAGAAAGGAAATTCATTTCATTCATGTTTAGCTGAACTTGAAGTAGTTAACTTAACTTCAACTAACATAACTAAAATTTGAACAACTTTATATTTTTAAGAAAAGAAAGAAGTGTTTACATAATAACAAACTTCTAAAGAACATATGCTTAACTCATTACAACTTGGAGAGGGGCGACATCATCAAGCGCCTTTTTGCCCAACTACAGACATAAGTCCCTCATGCCACTTCCTACTAGACAAGCTCAACCCTTCATGAGAGAAGCAAATAGAGGATAGAAAAATTGTCATTGAGCCTTTGAGCCTAGTGTTTAGAATCTACATTGACTAACCGACCAAACACTCTAGCTAGTGGTGTATCTGACTCTTGTGACCTAATAGACGCATGTTGGTTGCAACACAACCTTGGCCAAGGAATCATAATAAGCATGTAGGAGTGAAGTCAATGTCCACCACCCTTACTTGGCATAAAGAATGAAGAGTTGCATACTTACAACTTACTCATGGGTCCAACTAACCATCGGTAAACTAATGGAAAGGTGGATAGTGGTATAACCCAACCATGGGAAACAAACATAAGTCCTTACTTATCTCAAGGTGCTAAATTAAACATACTAAGACTCGGTTAAAACAAATATAACTAGTTATTCATGATTACTTATTCCACAATAGAGTTTGGATTCCATTAACAATTGACAAACACTAAAATAACATAATAGAACTAAACCAATCAAGATTGGAGTTCCATTATCAAATACTGATTAACAGAGTAGGGTTAAACCAGTGGAGATCGAACTTCCATTATCAAATATTAAAAACTAAAATAACATAGCAGAGCTAAACAAATAGAGATTGAATATCGTTGACAATAACAACACTAGTATAATAGGCTTAACATACTTCTCATCACGAAGTAATGAGCATGCATTTCTCTCCACAACCAAAGTTATTAACTTGTTTAAGCCCAATCTTCACCCAAGTCATGCTCAATGTAGTGGAAACAATGTATTTGTTAGATCTTCATATGCTTGATACTCCCAATAACTTTAATTTAATGTTAATAGTCACAAAACCATACTAGTTTTCAAAACTAGAGATCTATTAAGACATGGACCAGCTAGGACTTGAACCTAGGACCTTCCATACGCTATTGGAGTGCTCTACCATTGAGCTACTGGCCCCTCTTGGACCAGTCCATCATCGGTCCAGTGTGGCTTATTTTCAACACCAACACCCCCCTTAAGCCACACCTCTTGTGTGCTTGGGGCTCCTAACCTGGACCTGGCTCTGATACCATGTTGAGACATGGACCAGCTAGGACTCGAACCTAGGACATTCCATACACTGTTGGAGAGCTCTACCACTAAGCTACTGGCCCCTCTTGGACAGGTCGTCGGTCCGGGTGTGGCTTATTTTCAACTCCAACAAGATCTACATACTTCCCTTAAGATAAGGCCTTCATATGCCAATCTACTTATTATATTATGAATTATACCCTAAGATGTTTTAGCATATTATAAATTATACAATACGATAATCTGTATGTTTTGAGACATGATAATGGCATTCTTATTACCATCTCAAATTTAAACATGGAATGAACAATGCTTATGCATATATACCTTACCACATAAGATCTTTTAAGCACACATTTCCATATTGATGATTCAATAAGTTACAGATTTCAGCTTCAGCTAACATTGAATTTTCAAAGATCTCTTAGGAATGATATCTTTTCTTAGACAAGGGATCTAGATAATTGATAAAATATCAAAAGAAATGTAATTTATATGTGAAGAATGGAAGAAATTATATAATGCACCATTTAGACAATCAGATTCAAATAGATCCATTTCTCTTACTTGTACAAGTGAATAATTTAAAATTAAATAATATCTTAGGATAAAAGGAGGAATGAGGGTACTCATCTCTATATGAAGCCACTTTTGATGCTAACAAAAAATCAACTCGGTTAGTTCTAGGTTGGAATCTTCAAGCTTAAAGAATCTACATTTACAAGATAACTTATGGGTTCATCCTCTTTTCTAAACACAACAGTTTCATACCAAATGTCTACTCCAATCGACACTCCCTCCCTCTCCTCTCAAGACATGATCTCAAAGACTACAGTGATTGCAGGATATGCCTAATGTGGGTAGATTGAGTTTTTTGAAAAGGCATTAGATACTTTCAAGCAAATGGTGTTGATAGTTGTGAATCCCGACTCCTTATCCTTTAGCCTGCATCCTCCTCACCTATGTCGAATTAGGAGATTTGGGATGTTGTTGATGCAATAGCCCTCTAGTAGACGTACACAAAATGTGGAAGCATACACCAGACATGTGATCTATGTAACAAAATGCCTAAGAGAATTGTGGTCTCATAGCTTCTTTGATTATAGGATGCACATGAAATGGTTTTGTTGAAAAGGCTTTAAATGTTTTAAATCAAATGCAATCGGTAGGTGTTAGGATTGCTTCGCATACCCTTTCCAACCTCTACTTGCTTATGCATCCCCCTTAAGCTGCCCTCTCTACCTTCCCTTTTTTTTTTCAATTGAGAATAATTTTTCCAAGCAAGAAGTTTAAATCTTTAATTACTATATTTGCATTGGTATCTTATGTTTTTTTGTTTCCTTCCCTCTTTAGTCTCTCTCCCATTAAAACATTTCATAATGTTAGGATGGGTGCCCATGTCTTCCCATACTCCCATTGTCTTATCTCATTAATGGGCTCATTCGTCCATGCCTCCTTAATTGGCTATGATTGGGCTTTTGTACCCTACAACATACCATACAACCTACACACCACATCTACCATACCCACTCCATTCCCATTAATTTTAATTGTCTCATTTTCCTCCTTCCACATTTAATCCATCCTTGCATTTTTCTTATTTCAATTTCCTATTAGTTGGCTTTGACTTTGGGATTTGACATCCTCCCCATTGGGAATAAGCAAAGATCAACTTACAAGGAAGTCTCATTTGTTAGTTTTCTTTCCTTGGCTATATTTTCAATCATTTAATGTTCTACTCTTATTATAATTTGACCTCTTTGGGTTTGAAATTATGACTCATTATGCACTTCCTTCAAAATTTTGCATTTCTAACTAAATTATTTTCTTTTGAACCCCTTATCCTTGTCACTCAAGTGGCTAGCTTTTCCTTAATTTGATTGAATTGAAATAAATTTATGATATTTAAGTGAATACATACTTAAAAACATACCTTCAAGTAAGCATAATTGCTCAATCCAATCCTCCATTTCAATTTACCAGTTGATTTTTCTTGAGAAATGTCAACATTATGTCATTGGGCACGCCTATTTACAAGTTAATTCTTACAAGGTACCAAATATGAATCTTAAAAGATATCATACATTTTGC
The DNA here is from genome assembly GCF_030272615.1 of Cryptomeria japonica. Taxonomy (NCBI): domain Eukaryota; kingdom Viridiplantae; phylum Streptophyta; class Pinopsida; order Cupressales; family Cupressaceae; genus Cryptomeria; species Cryptomeria japonica. The sequence continues at coordinate 269,788,667 of NC_081406.1, forward strand.
CAATTGGGTCTGATGGCCTTGGTCAAGTAACTCATTAAGTAGGTTGGATTCACGTATCATAGTGTCCCAACATTAATGAAATTTCAACTTAATCAAGTTTCTTTAATCATTAAAGTATACAATTACAATTATATGTACATTCTTTGTAAGGTTTTATTCATATGGTTTCATATTTGGCCAATTTATATTTAGCCAATTGTAATGCAATCTCATTTCTAACTCATAGTATATCATTTACAATGACAATGAATATAGTGGATGCATAATAGTCTTCACCCTCCTATCATTCCTCCTAGATACTTTACCACTATTGATAAGCATTTTCGCTTGCTCATTCAACTTAAAATTACGTCATCAAGTATTAAGGAGGTTACAAAATACCCATGAGGGTGCTACTAACTCTATTTTCAACACATATTAATCCATTAAATGGGGATAGTAATTCATGTTCAAACCATAAGAGAACTACTGATATTTTAAATATATGATGATATTTACTAGACATGACATGGTTTTGAATCATATATAATAATTTGGTTCTCAAAATAATAATATAATTAAATAGCACAACTTTCAACTGCACTCTAATATCCATTTACAATTTATATATCAAAATTCTCTTTCACACCCCATGAGGTTGTCTTGGTTAGGAATAGCCAACCATTCTCACAATCTTAAAGTCCATTTAAGAAGTTCAATGCAATTACATTCATACCATGAGTCTAACTTATTTGTGATCATTCAATAGTGCAAGGCTATATCCCTTAATCTAAAGTCAAGTGGGCTTCGTATGGCTCTAGTGTTTGAGCCTGGTTGCTCTAATACCAATGAAATATCCACTCGTTTGACACTAAAATTTATTTTTATTTTTATTTTACATTCATAAGTACCAACTTAAGCAAACAAACTTCTCAATCTAACTTAGAAATGTCAACTCCCTAATTTGTTCAATTGACTTAGTGGTGACAATTCTACACCACCACTTATGCTTGCACTCAAAGGTGGTAGGATTTTGGGGTCAGGATCCCCATTATACCTAGACCTAAGCCTCAAAGCTTCATTCCCAATGACCCTTCCTACGTATCCCTTCGAGGAAAGTTAGAGGCTTCCTAGTTTGTCCTTCAAGTTTAGTGGGAGTTCATTCTCTCCTCTCGTATGAGATCTTTGATCTCTCTTCAAACCAGGACTATTTATTTAAAATTAGAAAAACAATAATAAAGCAACATCTAATTGTGTTCAAATAGTGTATATACATACACAATTACATCAGGATCATACCCTTCCAAAATTTCCAATTCCATAAAGAGTGACTCAAACACACTTCACATTATTACATGGTGACTAGCTCATACTCATCACATGCACAACGTGTAGCTCTATCTTATGTCACATATACACAATGACTAGCTCTAGCATACATCACATATTTATAGGGTCTAGATTCAACATACACAATTCATATAAAGTGACTAGCTTTAGTAGGCATCACATGCATAGTGACTGGCATATACATAGTGAGGGACTAACATATCCATAATGGCTAACTACCACTTGCCCATAGTGCATCCCAGATAAAAGAGTGTCGGTGTACTACGCACTACATCGTGGGACACATTCTTTTGCTCGATCTTCTACACCAACAAGCAAGTGACACTAGGATTTGATGTATCCCATACTACACTAAGTGCACATGATCATCCTAACAAAGTCAAGTATACCACTTCCACATAAATATATGCCCAAATCATACAAGGGTTGGTCCAATTATTATATACCTATTCCTCACTAAAAATTCCCTTCCCTATAGTCCATCAGGCGACTAAGCAACAAGGACATTCATTGCTGACATGCAA
>NC_081406.1:269795519-270000519 GCF_030272615.1 Cryptomeria japonica
ATATATATATATATATATATATATATATATATATATATATATATATATATATATATATATATATATATATATATATATATATATATAAACTCAAGCGAATAATCAAAAGTATTAAAATGTCATTTAATAGGAAAATTAATTATATATATATATATATATATATATATATATATATATATATATATATAATTAACTTTACACTAACTGACACATAGGGAGCAACTATGCACTTCAACACGATGCAAGGGTAAATGGCCACACAGGGCAAACCACAACCTCAAGGTTACCTGACAGAGTGGGTAGAGTCTAGGGTCTGGCTGATATTTTTTGTTCCACTTTGCCATTGGGTTGATGAGCACGCTTAGACATGCAAATTCAGGTGGAGTCGATGATCGATACCTGCAACTTCATAAGCAAACGTTGAATATGTGCATATAACATATAGCATCACATTATGAAAGAGGAATGGAAGTGACATAGCTTGCCCATAAGGAGTAGTGTGATGCTTTTCCCCTTCACCCCAAACATATCGGAGATAGTAAGAAATGTAAAATCAAGGCAGATATACATCTAAAAGCATCAAGATCAGATTCTAGCAATACATAAATGATCCATCAATAATCATCAAACACTCAGAGCATAAATATACCATATAACATCACATGATCAAAACATCATTATTCTAATCATCCATATATAAGGTAACAAAGTCACATAGAAAACCAAGAAGCATAGTCAAGCATCACCGAAACCCAAAACCGACGAACACCAAAGGGGTCGAAACCACACACAGAAAGCTCATAAGTATAAAGTTTGTCAAGTCAAAAGGGAGGGGAACTACATCCACCCCCCTAGAATCAGGCTTACTCTTGGAAGCCTCCAAAAAGATAAGGATAAATCTCACGCTTACTAGGAGCCTCCTCCCAAGTAGCAAAAGACTAATCATTAGGATCCCACTGGACCCTGACCTACTCGATGTCTGTGCTCTAGAACACCTACGGGCTTGAGAGCAAGCTGCCCTTCCTTGACTTGTAGAGCAGTCCAATCAAGAATGTGAGATATATCAAGATGATACTGACGAAGAACTAAAACTTGGAAAATATCATGAACGTGTGAGAGACTAGGCGACAAAGAAACTCGATAGGCAACTAAACCAATCCTCTCTAAAATCTCAAATGGACCCACAAAGTGTGGTGCAAGCTTAGAGTCATTTCTGTAATGGATTGGACTCTTTCGCAATCGCACATGCAGTAACACTCGATCCCCAATAGAAAACTGACGATCCACTCTATACACGTCGACGTACCTCTTATGTCGATCCTACACTATTGTTAAGTGCTCTCTGATCCTCTCCATCTACTGCTCCATATCCCTTAGAATATCTGGACCTAGATGCACCCTATCCTCTAATCAGTCCCAACTCAAATGAGTCTGACAAGGATGACCATATAATGCTTGAAAAGGAGCCATGCCAATGGAATTGTGATATCCATTGTTATAAGCGAATTCCACCAAGTATAGGTACTCCTCTCAATGAGACTGTTGGTCCATAACGTACATTCGAAGCATGTCCTCTAACACTTGGTTGACCCTCTCGGTCTATCCATTAGTCTCAGGATGATAGGTTGAACTAAAATTCAACTGAGTACCCAGTGCGTGCTGAAGAGACTTCCACGGGGCTGACGTGAACACAGGATCTCTATTAGAAATGATTTTTCGAGGAATGCCATGAAGTCTGACAATGTCCTCCATGAAAATTCTAGCCATCGTTGCTGCATTATAAGAAGATTGGACAGGTGAGAAGTGTGTAACTTTGGTCAACCTGTCCACAATGACCATGATGGCATCATAACAATGCGGGGTTTTAGGTAAACCCACAATGAAATCCATAGAAACAATGTCCCATTTCCATACTAGAACAAGATGTTGCTACAAGAGTCATGTCGGATGTCGATGCTCCACCTTCACTCTTTGGCATTCTAAGCATCGAGCTACAAAATCTGCTATATCCCTCTTCATACCCAACCAAAAATACAATTGTCGAAGATCTGCATGCATCTTCTTGACACCGGGATGAGCAGAATATGGTGCCCAATGTGACTCAGAAATGATCAACATGTGAAGATCCTCAGAAGAAGGTACATAAATACATCCCATATGTTGCAAAAAGACCATCAGGATCTTGGAAATAACCTGTGAATCTCCCTTTCACTGCTCTACTAGACTCCACCTCAAAATGAACTTCCTAATACCAGGTGTTCATAGGGAGTGCTTCCACAATACGACCTCTCAAGTCCACCTCCAGAGTCACTGCTGAAATCTCATGTCGTCGACGACAAAGAGCGTATGCTACTACATTCTCCTTTCCCTGAACATACTTAACCTCAAAGTCCTACTCACATAGGAATTTCATCCATGTCCTTTGTCTTGCATTAAGTTTCGGTTGCATAAATGTGTACTGCAAGTTGCGATGATCTATATGCAACTCGAACTGATGCCCCAAAAGGAAGTGCCTCCAGCAGACCAAAGCATACACTACAACTGCCAACTCTAGATCATGAGTAGGGTAGTTAAGCTCGTGGTTCTTAACTTTACGGGACTCATAAGCAATCACTCTCTCATCCTCCATCAGAACCACACCTAACCTATCAGGAACTACCAAAATAGGTGCACTGGTCAACTTCTCCTTAAGAACCTGAAAGGCTTCCTGACACTTCTCTGACCATACGAATCTCTTCCCTTTCCTCTGCAAGGAAGTGATGGGATGAGAAATCCTAGAGAACCCATGAACAAATCTTTGAAAGTAACCTGCCAAACCCATAAAGTTGCAAACCTCAGATACATTCATAGGTATAGGCCACTCAAGAATAGCTTGGATCTTTGAGGGATTCACTGCAATACCCTCTCTTGAAATAACATGCCCAAGGTACTTGATCTTAGTCTTAAAGAATTCACATTTAGCCACATTTGCATACAACTGATTCTCCCTCAGACATTACAATACCTGCCTCAGATGCTCCTCATGCTCCTCCATGGCTTTGGAATAAATCAATATATCGTCAAGGAACATGAGGGCGAATCTATCTAGATATGTCCTGAATACACCATTCATAGGGCTCATAAAAACAAATGGTGCATTAGTCAACCCAAAAGGCACAATGGTGAAATCATAATGGTCATAGCGAGTGCGAAAAGATGTCTTATGAATATCTGCCTCCAGGATCCTCAACTGGTGGTACCCCGAGTTCAGATCAATCTTCAAAAACACCTTTGCCCCCTTAATCTGATCAAATAAGTCATCAATCCTTGGCAATGGGTAATGATTCTTCACTATCAATTTGTTTAGCTGCTGGTAATCAATGCATAAGTGGAGAGACCCATCCTTATTTTTCACAAATATAACAATTGCTCCCCAAGGAGAGGCACTAGGTCAGATAAACCCTTTCGCCAATAGGTTCCCCAACTATATCCAAAGCTCTTCAAGCTCCCGAGTTGTCATCCGATAAGGAGTGTATGAGATAGGTTCAGCTTCGGGCACTAAATCAATTTTGAAACCAATGTCCTTGTTAGGAGGCATACTGGGTATCTCACTCGAAAAGACATTTGCAAATTCCCTTAGCAAGGGATGATCATCAAGTGATACATCTCGACTTTCATCCATCTCCAAAGCATTCACTGACACAACAAATAACTGACATCCCTGATGCATACAATCCTTCAACTGCATAGAAAAAATTAGACGTAGAGAAACAAGTCTTTGTATGCCAACCACTTCCACCAAGTTTCCTAAATGGTCCAAACACTTCACTGTTTTATTTCAGCAATCTATGACTGCCTGATTGGCTGACAACCAATCCATTCCCAAAACAATATCATATGAACCCAAAGGCATGATACACAGGTCCACAGAAGTATGAAGTTTACCAATCTGTAATTCACATCCATGAACCAAGGTTTCTACTACGACCTTAACCCCAAAGGCTAACTCTACTTGCTACCTAACACCTTGCTCTACTGTCACTAGACCACAACACTTAACAAGAGAAGATGATATAAAAGAATCAATTGCTCTGGAATCAAACAAAACGGAAATAGAATTACTGTGCAACACACCTAAAGTCTCCACTACAGTGCTCTGATGTTCTACCTAGCAGTTGTCCACCGCTACATGAATGCTATGGCTCCTATCAGCATCCCCAACTGTAGGCTCAAAAGTAGCTAGTTTGTAACTGGATCCCTAAGTACCCTTCTGAGGGCAATACCTAGCAATATGACCATGTTGGCCACAAAAGAAACATCCTGTACCTCGATCATTATTGTCACCACCTTTAGCAACTGCACTTGACTGTTGATGACCACCTCTGCTAGTTGTAGTATTAGTGCTATGAGAAGGGTGGTCATTGTGGTCACACTTGTTCCTCTTCCAATTCTTGTTCTTTCCTGACTGAGAGCCCTCATTCTACTGATAATAGGAATTCTTACGCTTTGGCTACTGATGATGTTGACCATGTAAAGATCTTGCTCCCTAAGACTGTGCTTCTCTAGAACCCTATCCACCAGTCGATGTATTACCAATCTTCCCTCCTAAGTGGGTCCATGAGCCCTAGCAAGTTTCTCCTCAACCAAATGGTCTTTCTCAACTGCAACTTCCATGGTCTTAGGTTCGATAACCTGCACATCACCACTAATTTGATCATTGAGACCCTTGATAAAATGTTGCTCTAACATGGTCTCATCATCTCCGATACCAGCATATCTCTTGAGCTCTTAAAAATGATGCTCATACTGCTCAAATGACATGGATAATTGGCGCAAGTCATGGAACTCATCTGCTCTACACTGCCTCCAATGATTTGAAAGGAATTATGTCCGAATTCATTCCACAAACAACTCCCAAGAGATAGTATTGATGTCCAGGCGAAGCTCCCATTCTTCTAACTGCCGCCATGTGGATGCAAAATCCCTTAGATGCATGATCTCACATCTAGCCTTAGTATTGGTACTGAAACAATGCATAGCGAAACATCGGTCCAATTCAATCAACCAGTTTTCTGCCTCTAGACTAGTTCTGGTGCCATGAACTTTAGGAGGTTGAGTTCTCATCAAGTATCTCATATATGTAGCCTCCCATTCTAACATATCATTAACCGACCTTATCGGTGACCTTTCATGAGCCCCATTATCCTGGCGGGGAACCAAACGGTCAAGAAGTTGATCTAGTAACACTTGCAATTCATTCCCTGATGAAGCAAACTGCTCACATTTGTGATTACTAGAATCCCCATGGGAACTCTGCATGGGGGTATTATTAGTTGCTACCCCTTTTCCATGTCCTCTACCTCGACCTCTTCCACATGCTCTCGACATCCTTCTGAACAACACAACAACATGCAAGGGACAAGCTTAGGACAAGAATCAAAATCGCACGGAAAAGACTAACATCAACAACAAAGAGAACCCAAGTACACCCAGAGAATCCCAGTGTTTGAACATGAGCTCTGATACCAAGTGACACGCCCCCACTATGAGGCCCAAAGGACAAAAAATATAAACCAATAAAAATGAAAATAAGCTACATTACAAGGTATCCTTATGGATACAATCTTCTAATACAAAGATGTTTGAAACTCAATAACTGGAGTGCAAGGTAGGTCTTCAGCCTTCTTCTCAAACCATCATGAACATGAAGCAACTCGTACCAAAACCCAATGGATGTGAAAAGAACTCCACCCAACCATGTGGTACCATTAGGTCCACCCCCCATGCTAGGAGGTATCAGTCAAACCCCAGAGAGATGAAGGAGGTAAAATAATGAAGCAATAACATAATCAAGGCTTGAAAAGAAACAACACAAATATAAGCCAGCCATGAACAAGAACTCTCAAGATCACCAACACAAGGGAGACCACCAGATGATAAAGGAAATTTTCAAATAAACAATAACCAATTCATCAGATTCCAAAGACCCAAGAAAACACACAAAAACAACCAAGAATTCCCCTAGGTAAGCAACTGGGAAGAGTGTCATCACTAGGTCGTCATGAGTTACCATGGTAGGTCTTCACTAGGTTTCGGCCCCCATCTTGGGTTACCCTAGTAACCTCTCCCAATGTAGTAACCCTCCTCGATCGAACTTGTTAGACTCATATTTTACTGTTGTTTACTTTTAGTGGATACATTACCACTATGTGTTATTCGGACTTATTTGACATTATTTCATGCTTTAACTGGATATGGGATGCATGCTTTATTTACGGTATTTTAAGTACTTGTGATTGGTATAATTTTATGGATTATTGTTATGGACTGACATTTTTACTTTACATATGCAATGTGTATTTATATGTTTCGTGTTTGCAAGTGTATTGGATACGAGGAGATGACTTTCTTTCACTCACTCCGGTGAGACAGGGAACATCATGATTCTCCTTCATCGATGTGTGTGTTGTGTATTCTATATTTGTATATGTGCATGTGTGGTTCGATGATGCAAGACATTACATGTGCAAGTACCAGGTAGGTATGGGGTATCGTCTCCATCTGGCTTCATAGGCTTGAGCGTGCCTTATTTGTTCGATGGAAGTGGAGGAGATAGTGGTTGACCCTAATTTTACCCTCAATTACACTCTTGTGAGTGTCGTCAGTTGGTCGTCTTTTCTGGTTGTTCGGCCTTCAAGTTTGGGTTGTTTGACTTTTCCAGAGTCTTTGTTTGGGTCTTCTCGGTTTGCATGTCCTAGCAGATTAGATTAATTATTTGAGTTTATGGCGTCATTTCATAGTTAGTATATTTAATTTATGTATTATTATGCGTTTGTGATTATGGATTTAATTAATTAAATGAAGTAATTAAATTTAGTTTACAAATTGCATTATATTAGAAATATATTTTTATTTAAATTTAGTGGAAAATAAATAAAACCAATTGCATTTGTTGTCCTCTAGATTTTAAAAATAAAATAAAGAAATAAAATAGAGTTAAATTACTTTTCTTAATTAGAATTTTTTAGAAAGTTGATTAAATGGGCACGAGAAAAGAAAAATAAAGAAAGTAATGATTTTGTGCAAATTACATTCCATTTACCTTTTTGTGGAAATTAGAAAAAAAATAAAAAATCCTTTTTATTATTAAATTAAATATTATATTTTGGGGGGAAAATATTTTCAACCTAAAAGTTGAGGTTAAATATATTTTTCTTCATTATTCCTGGGGTTCATGGGAAGGAGGCGACAAACTTTTGGAAAAAAAAAAAAAAAATTATTTTCTTGGATGCATGTTGGGGAAGTAAGAATCAGAGGTTGGCTGGAAGGAGGGATTGGCACAAGTTGGATAGCCTTGCCTAGTTTTTTTTTAAAAATAAAAATAAATAAATATAAGATCAATTATTTCTTCCTCCCTCTGCATTTTCTTTTGTGTTTTATAAAAAAAAAATTAAAAAAAAAAAGGAAATATGATTTGTCTGTGTTCTCCAATCTTTGTCTGGGTCTTGTTTAAATGGTTGATTTTTTTTTATGTGAAAAGGAATAGTTTTCAAATTTAAATCATAGGGGTTATGCTGGCAAAATTTTGCCAAAATTGTCACAAAGTTTTGGGTTGTTTTAAATTCCTTTTTACCAGTATTTATTTAGTTATCAAATTACAGTTGTATAAGTTTTCTTTTGAAATAAAATATATGTTTATTTTATTAAAGTTAATAATTTTATTGTGTTTTAGTTATGTATTTTATTATTCTTAAAAAAAATAAAATAATATAATAATATTTTATGGGGTTGCGTGGTGGGGAGCTAGGCTCAACCCAGCCACGCCCCCCAGAGAAGCTTGTTGCTCCCCATACGTGGGGATAGCAGCAGCGCTGCTAACTCATACATGGGGTAGCAGGCTAGCTGCTACCACACATATGGGGTAGCAGCAGAGCATATGTGTGGTAGCACGCTGCTGCAGCAGCAGTGGGCTGTGGGCCCCACTACTGGGTGGTTTTTTTGTTTTATATTTATATATATATATATATTTTATAAAAAAATGATTTATGTAATATTTTTTTAAGTTTTATTTATTTTTATTTTTATTTTTATATAAAAAAAATAAAATAATATTATAATTAGATTTTTCTATAGTTTTTGCAATTTTTAATATTTGAGTATTAAAATATAGTTTGGGGGAAAATTATATGTTCATTTTAAAATGTATATTTTAATGTGGTATATGTATATGATATATATTCGATGAATATATACTCATATATATATATATATATATATATATATATATATATATATATATATGTTAGGGGTAATTTTATGTGGTTAAATTTAGCCTTACTAGACAAACGACAACTCTGAATTTCCTTTATTAACATAGTTGTATTTCCTGTTTTGCTGGAATATCTATAATTGCAAATGTTTAATGCTTTTTACTGTATCAAAAAGATTGCCTAAAATAGGATCTTTAGAGTAAATGATAGTTTTTTATACAAGTTTATTTACATTGCAATTCTTGTTTTAAGTTATCGTCGTGTCGTAATGGTTGCTATACCCTTATTCAAGTGTTGTTGTGTAACCTTGTTGTTGTGAGCCATTAAGTGTTTTGTTTCAAATGGTCAACCCTGGGTTATTGATTGTGTATCCTTCACCTGTAGTTTTGTTAGGATTAGATATGGTTGTTAGTTTCGCCATAGAGTTCTCATAGAGCGACCATTCCTGTTAGTGTCCTATGAGAGAGAGTGGCTTTCGAGCGAGGGCCACACCCAAAGTGGATGGCAGGATAACCCCTTGAAAGTCAGTTAAGAAGTGATAACCTAATAATTGATTAGGGGGTGGGTAGCTGAAATATTAAATTAAGATAATGTGTCTCGCACATGGTTGAGTGCTTGTATAGGCTCAGGATGTTGTGAGAAGGCCTAGAATGGCAAACCTACCACCTTGTCTTCACAAAGGGGTTGGTAGGGTCCACATGATGCTTAGATGGAGTCGGGGTTCAGGAGAGGTTACCAGGATAACCCAAGATAGGGGTCAGAACCTATGGAGGCCTACCTAGGGTAACCACCTTAAGCCATGTGATGACACACTCTCCTTAGGGTCATTAGTGTTTGTGAGTTGAGTCACATGGGTTTTGCGGAGTCATGTTGTACTATCGTACTTGTCTTGTTTGCTTTCTTGAGGGTCTGCTGCTATCTCCTAGCACGGTGGGGTGGTTCCATATTGAGATCACATGGTTGGACGGTAGTGCCACTTCCCATCGGATATCCTTGATTGTACCTTCAGGCGAGGATAGGCTTTGTTGGTGTATCTGGGTTCGTGATTCATGTACCAGCTCATGTTTGTGATTATTGTACATTTGAGACCATGTGGTCATTATTTCATAAATCTATGTAACCTTGGCATTACAACTTATGTATTTAGTTCTACTATTGGAAGCTATGTAATTATAGATTATTGTAATATTAATTCATTTGATTGTATGTTAATTCAGTATCTTTATTCTTATGTGTAAATGAACCATGGAAAGCAAATGTATTGGAACACTTTAAATCTTTCATTGTGGGATTTAGTTTTATGATTTTGTTTTAATTAAAAGCAATTAAGTTCCTAACTTGATGGATAATTGGATTAACCTTGATGTTATTATTTTTATTGCAAATTAATCTTCGTTGGTAACCCTTAGGAAATCATGTGTTAGACTTTCGCTGTGTTAATAAACGTGCAATGTGATAATTAATGCACTTAATTATATATATATATATCACCCTTTAGTTGCCTAGTTGTGTTGTTTTCCTTTAGGGTTCCTGATGGGGCATTACACCCAACCCCCAACCCCATACAACTCTAGTGGACCCCACCAACCTATCATTAAGATGAGAATGTTGGATGCCATTCCAGGCCTTCTCATCTTACCCCAAACCTAAATGAGCATTCAAGAGTAAGAGAGGCATTCAAAAAAAATGTCTTATTAAGTGTGAACTAACTACCCATCCCAAATATATTATATTATGTTATCACTTGTTTCCCAACTTTCATCAAGTTACCCTGGCAACCACTTTGGTTCCCAGCCCCCAATGAAAGCCACTCTCCCATTAATGCAACTAGGAAAAAAAAAACTCCAACTAGGGACTCAAGATGATAAGCACTAAAACACCATAGCAAGGCATGACCCTCTTGCTAGAATAAAGTAAAGCAAAGGGAGGATTCAGAGTGGGCTAGGAAACATCTTTTAGCTTCCAAATAAAAAAATTCATACTGAAACTCAAATCCAAAGAAAAAGCTATGGCAACACAATGAGAAAACCATAATTTCCCTCCCTTGGCCTCTAGAACTAAACGTAAAATTATTGAACTAAAAATAACCCCCACAAGAACAAAAGATCTCACTTCAAGATCAAGATCTCAAATTGCCAAAATTTAAAGGGATTATAGACAAACATCAAAAGGACACAATATCAAAAAATGACAACATCATTACTCCATCATTAAGGGTAAAAAGGAAACAAGATTTTCTTTGAGCCATTCATTACAAGATTTTTAAACTTACAACTACTTTAATTTCCCAATTACTCAAGTATCTCAATAGGCACATTTAAAATTACAATTTAAACCCACGAACTATCATTTCAATGTTTCTTCTATCTCTAATAATTTCATTACAAAATCTAATAGAGTATTTAACCCAAAGAGAAATTCCCATTACATAAAACAAACTATACATTTTGAAATATATATATATTATAACCAAAACTCAGATATGAAAAATGAATAAATACTGCTCAAGTGAATCACAAAGAAAAAGAATAATAACAACACCTTTATATATTTTTAAAAATATATATACATATTTATTTATTAAAACCCGATTTTAATAAGCTATTGGAGAGAGCAAAAATTTAACATGCTGAGGAAAATAGAAGGGTTGTGGAGTTACCCCCACGCCTGTGAGGAAGCTCCCACAGCTATGGAGAGGCTTACCCACAATCGTGGAAAGCCCCACGACTGTGGGGAGGGTTGGGTATGATAAAATAATCGAAACATTGGTATTATTTTGATATAGAATAAAATAAAGATAAACATGATATATATGTATATACATATATATATACATATATATATGTACATATATATATACATATATATATATATGTATATATATAGATATATATGTACATATATAGATATATATGTACATATATATATATATATGTATATATGTACATATATATATATATGTATATATGTACATATATATATATATATATATATGTACATATATATATGTATGTATATATGTACATATATATATGTATATATATATGTACATATATATATGTATATATATACATGTATATATATGTATGTATATATATATGAATATATATATGTATACATATATATATGTATATCATGTTTATCTTTATTTTATTCCGTATCAAAATGATACCAATGTTTTGATTATTTTATCATATATATATATGTGTGTGTGTGTGTGTGTGTGTGTGTGTGTGTGTGTACATATATACATATATATATGTATATATGTATATATGTATATATATACATATATATACATATACATGTATATGTATCTGTATCTATATGTATGTGTGTGTGTGTGTGTATGTATATGAGTGTGTATATATGTGTGTGTGTGTGTATACATACATACATACATACATATTCAATAACGAAAAACAATATTTTGTTGCAAAGATTAAACACACAAAATTGACAGAAGGAAATACACAGTACTATTTTTCCCTAGATTCTTCAATGACCAAAATAAAATACAAAACTGATTCACATATAATCATTAATACAATCCCCAAATAATTTTCTTTTCTTTAAAAAAAAAAATCCAACTTCAAGAGGGAAATCAAAATCATTGCTCAGATAAATCATCTTTCTTAACAATCCCCATTTCAATTTTATGAAACCCATTATTCCCAATTTATTTCTACAACCATAAACATCAATTTAATCCTTCATTCACAAAAATAAAATTTAACATGCAAGGCAAGGACAAAATCCCTACCTCAAAAACGATATTCGAAATGAGGTATGAAGAAGCAGAAACGACTAACAGCCAAAAAAAAGAAACGACTAATAACCGAAAAATTCCTAGATCCAATCAAAGAGCCCACCAATTTCAAAAACAAAGCTTCAACGATCTTCCACCAAAATTTCAGAATGAACCCCCAATAATTCAACAATTTCACCCACAATTTTCTTCCCTTCCCCAAATTTTTAGTAGAAAACAATCCCAATATTCAATTCACCATTTTCCCCTCAAAAGCTCCAGAGAAATTTTTTTCACAAGAAAAACCTTATTCTCAAAATAAATAAATAAATAACACTAAAAAGCATGTTGTCATGCCTGCCAAATTCCCCCCAAAATAAAGTCATTAATTTTTTTTTTGTAACTCTCAACATGCAAAGGTACAATAAATGTCCAATATGTTTTTTTATTAATTACTATTTTTTTTATATTAGAGAGGGGGTATTATTTGTTTATTTATTCTTTTAATAAAACAAGAATTATTAATTAAGAGCCATATAAACAATTAAATTATAATTATATAAATTTAATTTTAAATCTTAATTTATTGAGACAATATCCAATTTAATTAATTAATTCAATTTAGAACACGCACTACAAACATTAAATAAAAGAACAAAGATATAAAGTGCTATTATACACCGGATTACTTCTTTTGCCAAACTATTAAATTTAATCTACACTAGCACAATATATATATATATATATATATATATATATATATATATATATATATATATATATATATATATATATATATATATATATATATATATATATATATATATATATATATATATATATATATATATATATATATAACTCAAGCGAATAATCAAAACTATTAAAATTTCATTTAATAAGAAAATTAACTTTACACTAACTGTAGACACCTAAAAGTTGCACAATGAATTAAGTGAATTTTATTCATTTAATTATTCTTAATTCTTCCAATTAATTAAATTAAGATTTAATTAATATACTCTTCTTCTACGTAAGCCATCTAATTAAATTTGCATTTAATTAAATCCCCCCACTTGCAAAATCCTACAAATGCAAGTTGCAACCACAATTGAAATAAATTAATTTTAATTTAATTAAATTCTATTTTCCCCACCCACTTGGAAAATCCTACATCTCCCACTTGCCTCCTAAGCCCCCTTTCTAAATTCTTCTAGAACCCATCTAATCCTAATCAATTAGCCTAGACCCTTCAATTATTCCTTTTCCCTAAATTTGAGGATGTCACTTCTCAAATTAAGAGGAAAGTCTTCCAAAAGCAATAAAGCCTTTATGTCTTCAACAAGCTAACTTGTTGAGTTCCCCCAAATTTGGAAGGACCCTGACAAATTTGTCCCCAAAGTCTTCCAAACCATTAATGGTTAACTCACCCTTTTGGCATGGTTAGAGACCTTTTGTCGAGCTCAACCTTCATCTAACCCAGGGGTCTCATCAAGCACTCATGGCTTTACCCTTGGTTATCCCTTTAACCCTTGTACAAGAGTTTATCCTTTGGGTAAAAGCTTTATCCAATGGGTAATCCTAACCTAACCTTAACCCTTACCTCCTAAGGTAACCATGAGGTCTTCTCAAGCATTTAATGCTTCTTTCATCTCCTCTCAAGCAGTCTCTTGTTGACAGTTGTCACCATTTCATTGGTGAGAATTGAGTGCATGGATTTATAACTTTCAATCCTGGCCTTTGATAAGATTATCCAATCTTGACCATCTATTTTCCCTATAAATAGAACCCATTCCTTTTTCAAACCAATCAAGTCTTTGTGCATCAAACTTATACTCTCATAATATTAAGCATATTATCTCTCTTTGATAGAATAGAATTTTAGATCATTTTGATAGCATTATAATCTTAGATATATCATGTTAGCTTCATCTTAGTATCATTTTCATACTAGTTTAAGCTTCATATCAATATCTTGCATCCTATCATCATCTAGTTTCATATCTAAATCATCACTAGGATCTTGGTTGCATTCCATTTAGATCTTAGAATCATAAATCTCGTTCTTTAGGTTGTCATCTTAAAGAATCAAGTGCTCTTCCAAGCTGAGAGCCATCTTGAATCTTGAAGATCCTTGGAGATAGAGGAACATGGAACGATTTTAAGAGTTTAGATCTATTAACTTGGTTTGTTTGGATTTCTAACCTCTAATGCAATGTTTCATGTGTGTGTTTGAATTATTTTCTCCTATTACAGGTTGATACCATATAAGGATTAGTAACTCGGGTCGTCTGGTTCAATTATACCTCGACGCTTGTGCCGTCTTGCAATATCAAAATCCATGTAAGCTTTACTCAGGTCGTTATGGTTCAATTATACCATGAGGCTTGTATCAACTTTCAACAAATCAAGGCTTGATGATGAAAACAAAGGAAGCCCTGGCACTTTGATCACAATAGATGGCAACATTGAGAATGAGAATGCATATTAAGCTTTGCATTAGCTGCACATCATTATCATCTTAATCTTGCATTAGGTTGCATATCATTTTTAATCTTGCATTTAGTTGCACATCATTATCATTATCATACATCTCATTTTCAAGATACATCTCACATCTCATAAATCAAAGCAATGCATCATCACATTTTCATTCATCTCATCATGAATCATACATTTGCATCATAATCAAAATCAAGAGCATTTATCTAAGCATGAGATCATCCTCATAGAATCTCATATCGAAACATAATTCATATCATTCATCATTGCATCCATCACATGCATATCTATCGTATCATCATGGAATCTTTCTTCACTTTTATATCTTCATCATTCTTCCAAACTATCTTCTATCATGTCTTATACAAGATGTATCTTTCTTGAATCATTCATTGTCATCATAATCATACAGGATGTATCATGTCTTATACAGGATGAATCATACATTGTCATCATAATTGAAATCAAGAGCATTTATCTAAAGCATCACATCATCCTCATACAATCTCATATCGAAACATAATGCATATCATTCATCATTGTATCCATCACATGCATATCTATTGCATCATCATGGAATCTTTCTTCACTTTCATATCTTCATCATTCTTCCAAACTATCTATCATGTCTTATACAAAATGTATCTTTCTTGAAACCAGATGTTTTGATAAGCTCTTATACAGGATATATCGTTCCTGAAACTAGATGTTTTGATCAGCTCTTATACAAGATATATCATTCCCGAAACCAAACGCTCGATCATCCATGTCTTATACAGGATATATGTTTCTTGAAACCGGATGTTTTGATCAGCTCTTATACATGATATATCATTCTTGAAACCAAATATTTTGATAAGCTCTTATACAGGATATATCATTCCTAAAACCAGATGCTCTCCATGTCTTATACATGCGGTATCATTCCCGAAACTAGACGCTCGATCATCCATGTCTTATACAGGTGGTATCGTTCCTGAAACTAGGCACTCGATCATCCATGTCTTATACAGGAGGTGTCATACCTGAAACTAGACTTGATCTATATATGATCAGTCTTAATCTCAATCCAATCAATCTAATCAATCTTATCAAACTCATGCATGTCATCACTATCCACTCTTCTATCTTTCAAATAGCATTCTTCTTCTTTCGAGAGATCATTCATTCCTTTAGTGCACGAACAATCTCCCGAGGGGCATTATCATATCAAATCTCAACATCAATTTCATATCAACATCAGTCTCATATCAAATTTTCATATCAAATCAATTCTTCATATCTGGAGCATCATCAACATCAATCATCAAATCTGGGGCATCATATCGACCTTTCAACACATAGCATCATATCGACAAATTCTGACATCATATCCGACAAATTTTCTTTGAATCAACATGTGATCACATATCGACTCAAAGAGGGGCAAAATGTAGACACCTAAAAGTTGCACAATGAATTAAGTGAATTTTATTCATTTAATTATTCTTAATTCTTCCAATTAATTAAATTAAGATTTAATTAATATCCCCATTCTTCTAATCGCCTATTAATTAAATTAAGATTTAATTAATATACCCTTCTTCTATCTAAGCCATTTAATTAAATTTACATTTAATTAAATCCTCCTTCTAGCTCATTTAATTAAATTTACATTTAATTAAATCCCCCCACTTGCAAAATCCTACAAATGCAAATTGCAACCACAATTGAAATAAATTTATTTTATTTTAATTAAATTCTATTTTCCCCACCCACTTGCCTCCTAAACCCCCTTTCTAAATTCTTCTAGAACCCATCTAATCCTAATAAATTAGCCTAAACCCTTCAATTGTTCCTTTTCCCTAAATTTGAGGATGTCACTTCTCAAATTAAGAGGAAAGTCTTCCAAAAGCAATAAAGCCTTTATGTCTTCAACAAGCTAACTTGTTGAGTTCCCCCAAATTTGGAAGGACTCTTACAAATTTGTCCCCAAAGCCTTCCAAACCATTAATGGTTAACTCACCCTTTTGGCATGGTTAGAGACTTTTTGCCTAACTCAACCTTCATCTAACCCAGGGGTCTCATCAGACACTCATGGCTTTACCCTTGGTTATCCCTTTAACCCTTGCACAAGAGTTTATCCTTTGGGTAAAAGCTTTATCCAATGGGTAATCCTAACCTAACCTTAACCCTTACCTCCTAAGGTAACCATGAGGTCTTCTCAAGCATTTAATGCTTCTTTCATCTCCTCTCAAGCAGTCTCTTGTTGACAATTGTCACCATTTCATTGATGAGAATTGAGTGCATGGACTGATAACTTTCAATCTTGGCCCTTGATAAGAGTACCCAATCTTGACCATCCATTGCCTCATTTTCCCTATAAATAGAGCCCATTCCTTTTTCAAAACAATCAAGTCTTTGTGCATCAAACTTATAGTCTCATAATATTAAGCATATTATCTCTCTTTGATAGAATAGAATTTTAGATCATTTTGATAGCATTATAATCGTAGATATATCATGTTAGCTTCATCTTAGTATCATTTTCATACTAGTTTAAGCTTCATATCAATATCTTGCATCCTATCATCATCTAGTTTCATATCTAAATCATCACTACGATCTTGGTTGCATTCCATTTAGATCTTAGAATCATAAATCTCATTCTTTAGGTTGTCATCTTAAAGAATCAAGTGCTCTTCCAAGTTGAGAGCCACCTTGAATCTTGAAGATCCTTGGAGATAGAGTAACATGGAATGATTTTAAGAGTTTAGATCTATTAACTTGGTTTGTTTGGATTTCTAACCTCTAATGCAATGTTTCATGTGTGTGTTTGAATTGTTTTCTCCTATTACAGGTTGATACCACATTTTCAGCATACACTAACTAACACAGACAAAATGACTATGGACTTCCACACAACGCAAGGGCAAAACCGATAACACCAAAGGGATCGAAACCACACACAAAAACCTCATAAGTATAAAGTTTGTCAAATCAAAAGGGAGGGGCACTACATGAGTTATAAGGATTTCTTAATTCTTTCATAATCTTCTAATGCCTATTTGGCCTGATCTGAAGTTGTCTAAAGAGGAAAGGTCGACAAATTAGGAACAACCCCGAACCTTGGAGTTATCCCCCCTAGACGCTACCCCTACAGACTTGAGGTCACATGGGCATCCTTCACCCAAGGACCGCCTACGTTCCCACTTCCAAATAGGTTAAAGTCACATGTAATTCTCCTCACCAGGTCTCTCAAAGGACCTACACATAACTTCCCAATTTTAGTAGCCCTATAACACATCACCTTTATTCATATATATCGAGATATCTGATTAGACATCACCATAATTAATCAACAATATTATTTTGTAACCTTTTGTAGGCTCACCTCTTTAACACACATGTTCTCCATAGGCCAATGTCTCATTCATGTTTCTCACTCAACAAATAAGACTAAGTTTACAATTTAGCAACCCCTTCTACAACACTCCCCTTCAAGGCTATTAAGATCCTAGATCAACTACCCCTATTATTATTTCTGATCCAACTTGAACATCCCAAGGTTTGTTTAATCAACATAGGAGCTAACCTTATTACTCAACCTGGAATCACCGTAGTTCACACAAGCCCACAAGAAAAGACCACAGTTCAAAGTTCACCTAATAGATTTAATATGGAGGTTCCTTTATCAAAGGAGTCATCATATATCTTATAGTCTTATAAGATCCTTTACCCCATTACACGGTATCGTTCTAAAGTTACATAGCATATATTGTTATTTCACTAACCAAGGAGGATAAAATGGCATTGAGGAACTTAATTCTCCTATTTCCACTACATTAGAATTACCCCAATGGTTCATAATTATAGGCATCTTGATATCTTCTCTATGTAATACCACTTCAAATATTTTCAATATCACAATTGTCTAAAATATTATAGGTATTACAACATAGGTTTACCATAACCTCATCCAAGATTCCTTTGTGAGCATATTATCATCTAACTTAGCCATCATACCCTTCCTCGGATCCCATGGTATCTCTCCTATCAAGGTTATGGTACATAAAAGGCCAATAAACATCATGTAATCATAATATCAAAATGATGCCAAAATAATCTTAAAGTCTCAATAATTCTCACAGTGGGTCCTACTTCAGTATGGTTCAACGACATCAAGCATCATATTGACATCATCATAACAAAGCCACATAAAATCATTTTGAATCTTAAAAGATGTATGTCAACACTTACAACTAGCCTGAAGTATGATCAATGCTCAAGTTTAACTTGAGATAATTGGCAACACTATGCTCATCCTATCTTCATATAGAGAGAGATACACTCCCTAATATTAATAGCAATAATATTCTTAACATTCTAGTTCCATTTCCTTGGATTGTGACCCATTATTCTTGCAGTAGCTTGGTTCTCCAACTAGTTAGTTTTGCACTTACCTCTAATGTCTAAATTATTCTTGTAATTAAAAGTACCCGCCTTGTCATAATGTGTTCTTTGGCATAACTAAAAAAAATAGGAAAAATCATGTTACAACTTATACTTGGATGTATTAATTAAAACTTCATATCGTATACCATTATCACAATCTTTAAGACTATTATCTTTAATTTAAATACACTATGTAAATTATAGTATTTTAGCCAGCTATAAGAAGACATACAACCATAATTATTAGCGTGCTTTGACCAAACCCATTACTGACCCTTCTTATCTGGGAGAGAGAAAGCAATGAATAGATTCAACATTTCAAGATATTCCATGGATAGTGCAGTCGCTTCATAACCATAGGGTTCATTGTACTTCCAAGTACTTCTTGCTGCTACTTGAGATATTAAAAACTTGAATAAGTTGGGCTGCTACTCTTTATTGTCCTCCCACGCACCACCGAGAGTTAGTCAACTTGAATAGTCTATTTGGCCAAGAGAGAGAGAGAGAGGGGTAGGATCACCCCCCTCCTATCTCCTCCCAGCCACCCCCATAGTGAGTGGCCATTACCAATATAGTTGAGGCACAAACACCCCAATTCAAAGTCGATCAGTGAGCGAGTAGCAGAGGGGCCCATTACAATAGTAGGGGTGGTAGTGCAAAAATGCTAGGCCATGCGCCAATGCTAGGCCACAAAATCAGTGGTTTGTTGCAAGATGTATTGCTTGATTTCTTTCCATGTGTGGGAACCCTACAATTTTTTATGGAATCAGTAAATTAATAAGCCTGTTAGAATAAGCTAAAATAAGTAATTAATTAGCTTGTTATCCCTTAAAATAGTAAGGGGTTAAGGCTCGATTTGATGCTTCTCCCCCATATGTAGCATCGAAAATGTATCAAGGCTCAAGTGATTCACCAAAGTGATGAGATTTGTTCCCATCTGAGTCAGTAGCAGGATGTTCTATGAATCGGAGGAGCAGTATTTCCCCTGATCTTTGTGGGAATGGATATGGTTTTGTGACTATTCCCCACCCTAAAATTGTGAACAAGAAAGGTTGGTTTGTCTTTCTTGATAAATCCATACCCTTCCACCTATGAACCCTAAGAAAATGGGAAATTAAGCCCTAATGGAAGAGCACACATTAAAGGCATAGATAATAGCATAGTGAGAAAAGTCTACCAACAATCAAAAGTGCCCCACTGACTAATCGATCATGAAGACAACACATAAAACCTTGTTCGATCAATTTTTAAGAATTCGCTATGCCCCATACTGCTAGCCCTTCCCCTACAATTTGATTGGGGGTAGTTATTAATCAGGTAGAGGAAACAATCTATTTGTTAGATCTTCATATGCTTGATACTCCCAATAGCTTTAATTGAATGCTAATAGTCACAAAACCATACTAGTAATTCAATGCTAATAGTCACAAAACCATACTAGTTTTCAAAACTAGAGATCTACATACTTTCCTTAGGATGAGTCTTTCATATTCCAATCTACTTATTATACTATGAATTATACCATAAGATGTTTTAATATATTATAAATTCTACAATATAATAATCCATATGTTTTGAGACATGATAATGGCATTCTTATTACCATCTCAAATTTAAACATGGATTAGACAATGTATATGCTTATTTACCTTACCAAATAAGATGACTTTTAATCACATTTTTCCATATCAATGATTCAATAATCACAAATTTCAACTTCAACTAACACTGAATGTTCAAAGATCTCTTAGGAACAATATCTTTGCTTAGACAGGGGATCTAGACAATTGATAAAATGTCATAAGAAATGTAATTCATATGTGAAAAATGGAAGATATTATATAATGTGCCATATAGACAAACCAATTCAAATAGATCCATTTATCTTAATTGCAAGAGTGAATAATTTAAAATTAAATAATATCTTAGGAAAAAAGGGGGAATGAAGGTACTCATCTCTATATGAAGCCACTTTTGATGCTAGCACAAAATCCACTCAATTAGTTCTAGGATGGAATCTTCAAGCTTAAAGAATCTACATTTGCAAGACAACTGATGGGTTCCTCCTCTTTTCTAAAGAATACAATAGTTTCATAACAAACATCTACTCCAGTTGGCTCTCCCTTCCTCTCCTCTCAAGACATGATCTTAAAGACTGCAATGACCACATGATATGCCTAAGGTGGGTAGAGTGAGATTTTTGAAAAGGTGTTATATACTTTCAAGAAAATGCCATTGGTAGTTGTGAAGCTTGATTCCTCATCCTTTACCTTACATCCTCTTCACCTATGCCGAATTGGGAGCTTTGGGACATTGTTGATGCAATAGCCCTGGTAGATGTACACAAAATGTGAAAGCATAGACCAAGCATGTGATCTATGTAACAAAATGCCTAAGAGAAATGTGGCCTCATAGCTTCTTTGATTACATGATGAGCACGAAATGGTTTTGTTGAAAAGGCTTTAGAAATTTTAAAGCAAATGCAACTGGTAGGCATCAGGCTTGCTTCGTACACCCTTTCCAACCTCTTCCTACTTATGCATCCCCCCAAGCTGCCCTCTCTACCTTACCTTTTATTTGGTTTTCAATTGAGAATAATTTTCCCCGGCAAGAAGCTTTAATCTTAATTTACTGTATTTGCATTAGTATCTTCTGTTTTTTCTTTCCTTCCCTCTTTGGTCACTCTCCCATTAAAACATTTCATAATGTCAGGATGGGTGCCCATGTCTGCCCATACTCCCATTGTCCTATCTCATTAATGGGCTCATTTGCCCATGCCTCCTTAATTAGCTACGAGTAGGCTTTTATACCCTACACCATGCCATCCCACCTGCACAAGACATTTACCATACCAGGGTAAGTGCACCAAGATGGTGAACAGAAAAGTGGCCACATGCAAAAAAAAAAAAAAAACGAAATTTCTCATAACCTATGCGTGTTCTGGAAATTCAAAAATGCGCTAGGCTTGGTAACACCAAGCCTAGCAAAAAACAATTAAAAAACAAAAAGTTCCTCAAAACCCATACGGGTTTGGAGGAAAATTATATTTTATAGTAAAAAATGAAAAGTTCCTCAAAAACCATACTGGTTTTGAGGAACATTATTTTTTTATAATAAAAAATGAAAAGTTTCTCAAAACCCGTACTAGTTTTGAGGAACATTATATTTTATAATAAAAAATGAAAAGTTCCTTAAAACCCGTAAAGGGTTTTGAGGAACATTATACTTTTTAGAAACCCTTAGGTTATGCAAAACTATAAGTTTTTGTCTTAGTTTTGCATAACCCGTATGGGTTATATAAAACTAGGAACCAAATAGGAAGTGGGGGGAGAGAGAGAGAGAGAGGGAGAGAGAGAGTAGGGAGTAGGAAGAGGGATAGAATAGGATAAGGAGAGGGGGAGGGAGAGAGTTAGAGACAGAGAGAGAAGGGGAGAGAGAGAGAGAGAGAGAGAGAGAGAGAGAGAGAGAGAGAGAGAGAGAGAGAGAGAGAGAGATAAAATACGATAAGGAGAGGGGGACGGAGGGAGAGAGAGAGAGTTAGAGAGAGAGAAGGGGATAGGAAGAGAGAGAGAGAGAGAGAGAGAGAGAGAGAGAGAGAGGGAGGATAGGATAAGGAGAGGGGGAGGGAGAGATAGGTGGAGAGATAGAGGAGAAATTGGGAGAGAGGGAGAGGGAGAGGGAGGGCGGAGAGAGAGAGAGAGAGAGAGAGAGAGAGGGGGGGGGGAGGAAGAGAGAGGGGGAGAGATAGAGGAGAAATTGGGAGAGAGGGAGAGGGAGAGGGGGAGAGGGAGATTGGGAAAAGGAGAGGGGGAGAGGGAGGGAGAGAGAGGGAGATTAGGAAAAGGAGAGGGGGAGAGGGAGAAGGAGAGAGGGGGGAGGGAGATTGGGAAAATGAGAGAGAGAGAGAGGTGGGGTGATTGGGAAAAGGAGAGAGAGAGAGAGAGAGAGAGAGAGAGAGAGAGAGAGAGAGAGAGAGAGAGAGAGAGAGAGAGAGAGAGTTAGAGACAGAGAGAAGGGGATAGGAAGAGAGGGAGAGAGGGTGAGAATAGGAGAGAGAGAGAGAGAGAGAGAGAGAGAGAGAGAGAGAGAGAGAGAGAGAGAGAGAGAGAGAGAGAAGCGGATAGGAAGATAGGGAGAGAGATAGGGAAAGAAAGAGAAGGGAGAGAGGGTGACAATAGGATTGAGAGAGAGAGAGAGAGAAAGATAGAGAGAGGGAGAGAGATAGGGAAAGAAAGAGAAGGGTGAGAATAAGAGAGAGAGAGAGAGAGAGAGAGAGAGAGAGAGAGAGAGAGAGAGAGAGAGAGAGAGAGAGAGAGAGAGAGAGAGAGAGAGAGAGAGAGAGAGAGAGATATGATAGGGAGAGGGTGAGGGAGAGGGGGAGTGAGAGAGAGTTAGAGACAAAGAGGGAAGAGGATATGAAGAGAGGGAGAGAGATAGGGAAATAAAGAGAAGGGAGAGAGGTGAGAATAGGATTGAGAGAGAGAGAGAGAGAGAGAGAGAGAGGGAGAGAGAGGGAGAGGGAGTTAGAGACAGAGAGAGAAGGGGATAGGAAGAGAGGGAGAGAGATAGGGAAAGAAAGAGAAGGGAGAGAGAGAGAGAGGGGGGAGAGTTAGAGACAAAGAGAGAAGGGGATAGGAAGAGAGGGAGAGAGATAGGGAAAGAAAGAAAAGGGAGAGAGAGGGTGATAATAGGAGAGAGAGAGAGAGAGAGAGAGAGAGAGGGGGGGAGGGAGAGAGAGTTAGAGAGAGAGAGAGTATAGGGGGTAGGAA
This sequence comes from Cryptomeria japonica, assembly GCF_030272615.1. Taxonomy (NCBI): domain Eukaryota; kingdom Viridiplantae; phylum Streptophyta; class Pinopsida; order Cupressales; family Cupressaceae; genus Cryptomeria; species Cryptomeria japonica. The sequence continues at coordinate 269,819,222 of NC_081406.1, forward strand.
GATAGGGATAGAATAGGATTAGGAGAGGGGGAGGGAGAGAGAGTTAGAGACAAAGAGAGAAGGGGATAGGAAGAGAGGGAGAGAGATAGGGAAAGAAAGAGAAAGGAGAGGGTGAGAATAGGATTAAGAGAGAGAGAGAGGAGGGAGGGAGAGTTAGGGACAAAGAGAGAATGGGAAAGAAAGAGACGGAGAGAGAGAGAGAGAGAGAGAGAGAGAGAGAGAGAGAGAGAGAGAGAGAGAGAGAGAGAGAGATGAGAGAGAGAGAGAGAGAGAGAGAGAGAGAGAGAAGGGAGATGGGGAGGGAGAGAGAGAGAGTAGGGGGTAAGAAGAGAGGGATAGAATAGGATAAGGAGAGGGGGAGGGAGAGAGTGTTAGAGATAGAGAGAAGGGGATATGAAGAGAGTGAGAGAGATAGGGAAAGAAAGAGAAGGGAGAGAGGGTGAGAATAGGATTGAGAGAGAGAGAGAAGGGAATAGGAAGAGAGGGAGAGAATAGGATAAGGAGAGAGGGGGTGAGAAAGGCAGTTAGAGAGAGAGTAGGGGGAGAGGGGGGTAAGATAGATAATAGGGAATAAGAAGAGAGGGAGAGAATATGATAAGCAGAGGGGGAGGGAGAGAGAGGGGGAGAGAGAGAGAGGAGATTGGGAGAGAGAGAGAGAGAGAGAGAGAGAAGGGTCAAGAGGGGGAGGAGAGAGAATGGGATAAGGTAACGAGAGGGGGAGGGAGAGGTAGGGGAGAGAAAGAGAGAGAAGGGGAGAGGGTGATAATAGGATAGGATAACGAGAGCGAGAGAGAGAGAGAGAGAGAGAGAGAGAGAGAGAGAGAGAGAATGAGAACGAGAAGAGGGTGAGAGACTTGGCAGAGAGAGAAGTGTGAGGGGGAGAGAGATGAGATAGAACTCAAGAAGGATAATTAGGGCTTAGAATGGACAGAGACGGTGATGGGGGAAGGAAGACGAGAGAGAGGAAAAGAAGAGAGACATGCATGTATACAAACATATATACATATATCTATATAAATATATGTATATATAACTATAGATATGCATATATACATACATAAACACATATTATATATGTATTTTGTGAAAATCAAAATAATGGTTTTTCATAACCCGTACGGGTTTTATGAAACTCAAAATGATATTTTTCATAACCAGTACGGGTTATGAAAAACCATAATTTTGGTTTTTCATAACCAGTACAGGTTATGAAAAACCATATTTTTGGTTTTTCATAACCCATACGGGTTTTGGAAAATTCAAAATGATGGTTTTAGTTCTACATAACTCGTACGGGTTATGTAGAACTATGAATGGTACTTTTTGTTTTTCAAAACCCGAGCGGATTATATTGCACATCAGAACCCGTGAGGGTTTTGACTTGGTAAGAGGGTTGGAAAACAACCCTAAGACTTGGAAGCCCATTTTCCCTCCATTTCTGTCCCTTTACACGTTTTTTCATCTTCCAACATGATTTCTCAACTTCATCATCATCGGGTTTACAAATGATCAAGTGGGTATCTCTAAAATTACCACCAAAATCTCACACGTCTTCTCATCTTTCTGACCATATAAATTTTTCTATTTTTAGACAACATTAGCATAGTAAACTTTAATTTTCTTTACCAGTGCCTTGACAGTCCTCACAAACATACATCTACCATTTTTTTAATAACTTTTGATATACTTGACCAAATTCAAAATAAATTACATATTATTTTTCTGCACTAGATTCTATACAATTTTTTTAAAAAAAGTTTTCATTTTCGATTATTTTGATGCAAGTTATGCCCAACGCAAGAACAAGTACCAAATTTTCAGGATGCAGTCACTTCAAAAAATCATTAAAAAAAAAATACTCATTGAAAAATTACAAAAAAATACACAACTTCTAGATCTCAATCTTACCTATCATTCTACCAAAGGGTTTTTCAAAATACTAAATCTAATTATATATTTTGTGCAGTGCACGAAAACAGCTATGTTATGTTTTTTAGAAAAAATCAAGAACAATTTTTCGTGCGAGAAAGGTTTGACCCTCTTAATCTTATCCAATTTAAAAAAAAATTATTAGTTTAGAAACTAGATTTAGAGTACTACAATTCTTATTGTTTTCTCAACTCCTAGTTTTGAGTGCGTGACCTTCGAATATCTCTTTGAAGTTCAGGTTTACCTGTTTTCAAAACAAAGTGGCCACTTATACCCCTTTTTGTTCACCATCTTGGTGCACTTACCCACCACTCCATTCCCATTAATTTCAATTGTCTCCTTTTCCTCCTTCCATGTTTAATCCATCCTTGCTTTTTTTCTTATTTTAATTTCTCGTCAATTGGCTTTGACTTTGGGATGTGACACCTCAGAGAAAGATCGTTTAACAGATAAAGTTCAGAATTGCAGAGCAAACTTCAATGATGTCTCATACCACCAAAACAACAACAAACTCTGCCAATGGCTTGAATAGAACATAAATAATAATCCCCTCACTAACTCCAAGACAAGCTTGGTTATGAAGCACTAACGCTAATACAGCTAGGGACATAGTGTCCCAATGGTTTCACAAGAAAGCTTCCGCCACAAAGGTGGTGACCACTCCGACTTGCTTCTTGCTTGGTGGTCACCAAAATTATTAACCATCAATAATGTGATACTTCACATAATATCAACATGGCAAATAATATATATATCCATACATGTACGTTCTTCCCGTACATGTGCGGGTATGAACATGTTCCTCAAACACATCAAACAATAATAATGCATACAAGAGGCAACAAAGAATATATATACATATACATATATGCATTTATGTGTGTGTGTAAATGTCTGTGTATGCATTTATGTGTATGTGTATATATGTGTGTATGTGTGTTTATGTATGTGTATATGTATGTGTGTGTATATATGTTTGTGTGTGTGTATATATATATATATATATACACGTTTATGTGTACAATATACATACATATACATGGATACATATATACGTTTACACACAGTGTACAGACATATATGTATATATGTGTATACAGACATATATGTATACATATGTATGTGTATATATGTGTGCATATATATGTATGTATATGTATATATGTGTACACACATATATATACATATACGTACGTGTGTGTGCATATATACATATATGTATGCATATGTGCATATGTGTATATGCGTGTATATATATGTGTACACTTCGAACATAAAAAAGAGAGAAATAAAACAAGAATACTAAACCTCAAGAAATAGATTCAAACAAAAAATACCAGACTACTCGACAATACTAGGGTGACAAGATGACTCTAGGTCAACATCAACAAGAAAGTGGAACAAACCTTACTCAACCAAGGTTGTGACGCTCAAGGTATACGTTCGAATATTTGGACCTAGGACTCATTGGCAATGTTCTTTTCTAATATCTGTGACCCTCTCCTTGATGATACTCTCTTAACCTCATGAGGGTGTTGAGGTTCCTGCAAGCACTTGGTCACCAGAAAATTCAGTTATTCCTGCAAGCACTTGGTCACAAGAAAATTCAGTTAGTCGCAACTTAACCGTTTAGTCAAATTCATAATATATATACTGCTAATTAAATAACTTCATAAATAATTTTCTTTTAGTTAACATGTCACTGATTAACGTGAACAAAGCATAATAAGCATTTTCCAAAAATTAAGAAAGAGGGACTTAATAATTCGATTGGAAATTTGCTAGTTGTGGCTTCGCTAGCACTGATTCAACTGAAATTAAGGTTAAACACCAAATCCCTTTTTTTTTTTAAACCAAGATTATATGTACCCACCTCTATTTACAGCCCATATAAAAAGCTTTCCCAGATGAGGTTCTTTTACAGAGCTAGTGAAGCTTTCCTTGCATCGTTTATTATACATTTGAAGGAAAAAAGAAAAAAACAAAGCAGTCTGCATGTATATGTTGCTCTTCATGACCACACGAAAGATGTATACACCTCTTAAATTCTATTCAGTCTGGTAGTAGAAAGCTAGAACAGGATCTGGATGCTCCAAGTCCTGAGATTTGATAAAACCTTTTGGTTCAAAGCCTTCCCTTTGAATCCGACTGCTAATATTACTTGGCAATGGCTTTTCTTGTTGGTACAAGAGAAGCACGTGTGCATGTACATTTCCGGGCTTTCCATATGGTGTATATTCTGCAATCTCTCTACCCAAGCAATTTACAACATCTGCGACAGAATAACACAATAAAGGAGATTTCAGATTAGCTACTACTTTAGCAAATAGCTCAAAAGCACTTTGAAGGACACAAGTAAAACTTACCAACTTCAGGAGATGCTGATGGTAATCTAATATCCTGCACCATCCATTGGAGATACAGAGATGTGTCTGGATTTGTTAAATCTACACCAATTAAGAGGAGGAGATAAACATCCTCAGTAGTCACTATTTCATGTTTTCTCAAATGCAGACTAGGCTTTTCAGATGTTTGGGATAATGGAAGCATCCCACCCAATGGCACATCTCTTTTTCCAAACTTAATCATCAGGTCCATTGCTTTTTCATTCAGTCTGTCAAATAAAGCAAGCATATTAAGTGAAAGTAACAACATTATATATGATCATCAAAAGGGGCTGACAAAGGGGCACATATATCTTGAAGAAAGAAAATTCTTTATAGCCATATCGACGACTAGCTCACAACATTTTTGATGTGGAAAAGGTAAATGGAAAAGGTCTAAAGAAAAATGGGAGGAAAGAATTTTGTATCTTTTGCATCGTGGGGACAGTTGAATTAAGAAGCACTTTATTCTAATAGTGTGAAGTTTACTACAATATCTGGGACAAGTATGGAGACACTTTAGCAGCTACAAGATTTGATCGAAGAGGATAAGATTGAGAAAACAAGGGAACCCATCATCAAGCTTGTAGTAAAAAACAAGGGAACTCGTCATCAAGCTTGTAGTAAAAAACAAGGGAACTCGTCATCAAGCTTGCAGCTTTTAGTAGTTGCAGGGTCTACTGTGCTATATAGGCTATCTATATAGAGTCCTTCAGGAAGGCACTATGTAAGCTTTGCTTGAGTTTCAATTCCGCTAGTTAGCATCTTCCTTTACTAATGTACTATCATGTTTTGGGGGGAGGTGTTCCTAGTGAGTTCTCTGGCCTTGTCTTTGTAGTTATTGCCTTTGTGTAAATGTTGTTTTGAAAATTAGGATCTTGGTATGAATTGTTTCGGGATTTGACTGACCTTCTTTCCTCGGTCTTTCAGATCAAACATGATCCGAAAACGAGAATTCAGATCTTGCTCAAAACAAAAGGAAGTTGGCATAGAATGTGTACTTCATTAGACAAGTTTCATGAGTAACAACAAAAATGTCTTAACTCAAATTTTCGAACACTGGGAAGAGATGAAGAAAAGATACCTCTCAAACAACTTGGGAACAAGTTTGAACTGCTCAAGGCATTCTTTGACAGAAGGAAAATCGTTCCTAGTAGTCCTCGCTGCAGTCAGCTCTTCGTTTTGAATTTCATCTGTGTTACAAGACAATTTCATAGGTTAAAGATTCAATGAATGGAGGAAACAAAATACAAAGATAGTTTCCAATAAAACCCTAAACTTCTAGATGATTGAACATACAAGGTGGAGAGGTGGTGTATCCCTGGGCATTTTGAATCATGGAGCTCTGTCTGCTCTCATCTGCAGCTGTAGGTTCCAGTTTACCGGGGCGATCTTTAGCACCATCTGCACCATAGAATCAAACACATTTATTAATGCTCACATGGGTTTAAAAGTTAAAATGATTTTCAAACACCCAAACCACTTCAATCTAAATTTACAGTTTGTAAGTAACTCAAGCCCGGCTAGTCTTGTACCTTTTTGGTTAAAAAATACTTGATAGCAAATAAGACCAACATATTCAGGTACCAAATGAGCATAAAGTGCCGTTCTGAATAGCCCTGGTTCTTGTTGTGTCAAGGGCTTACATTTTGCAACGTACTTTGTCCCCAGTTCCAGTCTCACAGCTTACATATTAGGTAATGGTTTAATCACCGTATAAACAGTCAATGAACATGACGTGCCTCGATGAAGGCACTGATTTGATGTTTTGGCAAGGACAACTACTCGGTCTCCAATCCTAGTCATGCACAGCTTAACTCAAGGTACTTCCCAAATTTGATGTTTTTGAACGACATCGACTTGGTCTCTAATTCAAGGTACTGATCTAATTTGATGTTCTGACAAGGACAAGTACTTGATCTCCAATTTCAGTCTCACAGCTTAATTCAAGCTACTTCTATTTTCAAATAAAATTCCAATCAGAGCAAAATGGACCAAAAAATGCAGTCACAAGAGCTGCAAAAAACACAGATTCAAAGACCAAAGCTGCGACAGCAATAACAGAACCATGAAGTAAATATTTACTGACAGGCAGCTGGGACAAGATTAAGAGTCAATTACAGTTTGTCAATAACAGTAAATTGATAGGAATATACAAATAGCAAAGAATTCATAAAGAGCTGAGCAGAATTCACTGTCATCACAGAAGCAATATGTTTCCATGGCATAAAAACCAGTAACTCTGCATTCATAGATAATGGGCATGCCGTATCCTGTGCTAAAACCTGAAACAAAATTGCTTCGCTCTGCTCTCAATTACAGGTTTTGTCCACGAAAAACCAAAGAACAGCTTCCCACTTGGACCAAATCAGCCATCAATTCAACAATCTTGAAACCAAACTTTTCAATCAGAATCAGAGAGAGATAATTCTTAAGATCTGTTGTTCCAAAGTACTTTACAGGCTACAGAAAAAAACAGGACACGCCATGATGTTCCTAATACTATCTATGAATGCAGGTTTATTGGTATAGCTTATGATGACAGTTCTGCTCAATTGAAGCTACTAACCAAGAATATTTATCTCAAACCAATGTTTTCAAGATGACTGATATCAAAAACACACTTTCAAAATTTCCCCAATTTTTTCGACTCTGTTCTGAAGATGGCAAACTACAAAACACCACATACCTCACAAATTTTTCCCGTTTGTCAAAATGAACATAGTAAAAGATGTTACCTGCGGGCTTAAATCCAGCAAGAACAGCATTGCCTTCAACACCAGTACCCGGAGCAGGCATCATCCCAATTAAAATGGCTTCCCTGGTATGCGGCACCTGATAAACACCTGCATTCAAGAACACACATCCATTTTAGGTTTTCACTCCAACAAAAAACATAATAAACACAACAATCAGAGGCTTCTGAAATCATTTAAGCCCAACCCTTTGAAGGATCAGAGACGGCAGCGCCTCCATCGTCTCTGACATCAGTGGCAACATATCCGTCGGCTCTAATGTTGGGCGCTTCTTGTAAAAGTGAGGAAGGGGCTTTTTTGTGGTAAGAGCGCATGCCCTTTCCAAAGCCCGAGACGGCCATATCGGAGACAGGAACTTCACAGGGCTCTGTAATTCCCGTCACCAAACTGGTTTTTCTCACTAATTCCTCTGTGGTGAGGTAATGGATGCTCGGAACTTCTGGCCGCCTCGGCTTCATCTGCTGCTCCTCTGCCATTTCTTTGCAATCTTTGAATTAATCTTCTGTATCTTTGTAACTCTCTGCTATTGAAAATCAAAGAAAGTTTGCTGAATTGTTGCTGTTTGCAGTATGTGAATGTTGATTTGCTTCGGCGGTAGAAATCTTCATCTTCAAATTTTTAATTTTATTTTTTTAAGATTCAGTTAAGCGTGGAAGCCATGAAAAGCTTCACGTGTTGATGTTATATAATGCGACGTATGCTGGAAAATTTTGGAGCACCTGCATCCTCGTAGTTGCCTAGGTGTTTAATAAATCATTTATATATATCATCGAAAATTTAACCTGTTTTAGGAGTTTGGATTCTTTGGTTGGTGCTACAACAAAAGTTTCAAATTTTTGTAATGTTTTGACTTTCTTTTGGGCAAAAAAACAAAGTATATTGGGAGATTTTAAATTATTTAGATGTAAAGCGGTTCATTGTTTAAATATTTGGAAATGGGCTATTCCCTGTGGGGAAGCTCCCCACCGGAAAATTGTCTCACGCTGGTTTTTTTTTTTTTTTCTTTGCTTTGCTTAGGAATTCATCGGAGAAGGCTACATAGGCTATTCCTTGTGGGGAAGCTCCCCACCGGAAAATTGTGAAAATTGTCTCACACAGGTTTTCTTTTTTGTGTTCTACATAGGATATTCCCTGTGGGGAAGGTCTCCACCGAAAAATTGTCTCACACCTGTTTTTTTTTTTTGCGTTGCTAATTTTGAAATAGGAGCATAAAAAATTATTGCTTGCAATTTATTAAATATTTACTATACTCTATCTTAAAATTAAATATTTTATTGTGATGAAATTATAGTTCTTATTTAACTTTTTCATTTCATTTTAATGCATTCTTATGGTTGTATCACTTAATACTTGAATGCATGGATTTTGTGATAACTATATACACTAAACCACTACAATTAAGTGTAGGTTGATAAGACTTCAATCATGAAGATAATTCATAGAAATAAAATTAAGTGATTATGGTAATTTTTTCTTATGGTTATAACACTTAGTACTTGAATGCATGAATTTTGTGATAAGTATTACACTAAATAATTAAAATTAAGTGTAAGTTGATAAGACTTGAACCATGAAGGTAGACTTGTAGAAATAAATTCATAGAAGTAAAATTAAATGATTATGATATTTATAAATTGAATGAAACATCAAATCACTTGTCATGTATTAAAAATATCACACATTGTACTTGCATCATGACAAGTCTATAAAGAATGCAATCATATGAATGGACTAAATTTTTATTAATGTATTTTAAAGTTGAACAAAACTAGAAGCTCATAATGCCTCTTACACCATCCTAATGCTATCAAATCCTCAAAATTTTGAATTTTAGACCTCCTCCAACTCATAATATCTCTTATATCATCACCCCATTTCAATCATAATAGATAAATAAATAAATAATGCAAGTAATTTAATGTAGTAGATGTTTCAAATTTAGCAATTTATCAGAAAGTGTTAATGTCAAACCAATGGTCACGTCAATGAACAATATTAACACTTAAAAAATTTGCACACGTTAGAAGTATCAATCTATAGTAATATATGCGGTGTTAGTATCAATTATAACATAATGTAATTAGGATACACTACATTACAATAAAATAAGATTGTAGGGATAAATTTGAATGATCGGTTTTTTATTTTGGATTTAAATATCTCATGTTTTTTCTATTTAATATCTTTTAGAGGGTTTGGGGGCATCAACTCTCTTTTACAAGAAAATCATAATTCTATAGAGTAAGATATGATTATCTTTCTTTTTTTTTTAATATTTTTTTGGAATTATGTTAAATTATTATTGATAATTCACTTTTTTTAAGAATATATTTTTGATTATTTTGTTGCTAAAGGTTGCATGAATATATAAATTTAGATAGATATTTGAGAGGATTTAGATATTGACATTGTAATTAGTAAGGGAATACGGATTTAGATATTGACATTGTAATTAGTAAGGGAATACTATCATTAGTATAGTTTAATGTCAAAAAGGAGTATTTTTTTAAAATCCATTAAGATATTTAAGGATGGATTTTTTCTTGTGAAATCAATAAGACAAAAAGTAGATTTTTTTAGAGCAATTATAGGGTTTAGGAGGCAACTTGATAGTTTGGAGTTTGGTACAACTAGATTAACTATGGAGAAAAGTGGAACAAATTGATACAAAAATTTGTTATGATATGGTGGGACTTATGTATAAACAACCAAAGATTGAAGTTGAGAATAACTTTATAGAGAAAGCATTAGTTCCTAATCCTCAAGTATAAAAATCATGACAAAAAATGGACAAATTAATGGAACATTTTTGTAATGATAATTTTACTCTTCAGGTATCTTCAAAAGATGAGAAAGATAAAATAAAATCCATTGTGCTTCTTGTGTGTCTGATTATGGACTACGTGATAGCTTCTTAGTAGTTCAAATAATATATAACTATATAAATTCTCACATGAAGTCTACAGAACATCAAAATGATAATATAAGGTTGGGAAATAGTGAAAGTATTTTATGTAGCCAAGTTTCCCAAATATATGGTTGGAGATTGACTTCAAATTCAAAGCATAATTAATATTTCAAGAATGATTCTAGCAAGACACGAGATTTTATTTTGTCCAAGGTTGTGGAAGAAACCATTGGAGAGTATCAAAACAAGAAAAGGTTTAACATGCTAGAGGACCAATATAGTTAGTTAACAAAACACATCAAATAAAAGATATTATTTTATATTTTAAAAATGAATATAATTTGTCGTTGGGTTGAGGAATGACATGGTTGGAGGAATCGGGAATCCTACTATAAATCTTAGTTCCAACAAAGTTTGAGCAAGCTATTGAATAAGTTATCATAGAGAGATTCTACAAGTACAAGGCTTCCCACCCAAGGTGTGTTAAGTAAGATTTAATCAAAAAAAAAAATTGAAGTCATTTTCCTTATTATTATGTTTTTTTATTAAAGATAAAATAGGTTTTAAAGGGACCTGAAACCCTTTACATCCAAATGCTGCTAAAAATAAGAGTATAACAAACTAGTAGCCAACCATTAGCAAATAAACATAAAACAAGACATAAAAAAGAAATAGAACAAACATACTATTTTAATTGATTAAGGGCCTTGACCACTTCAATCTCCTATTTCATAAGGTGATCATGACGATTGACCACCTCTTGAATGTCTTTATATACTGATAACCCAAGGGTTTCTTAGGATGGTTGCAAGTGTGGGAACTCGACCCTTGCTACCTCCATGACCCCCTATTTACCTTTATTCATAAACTTTCCAGCATCTTTAGAATTATCTTTCAAATCCTTGCATTCATATTCTTAACCTTCTCACTAAGGATACAAAGACCTTTACCATTGTTTTAAATAGTAGTCTATCTCACTTTCACAACCTTATCCGATTTTTTATGCACCTTCTGAATAGTTTCCTCTAGCATATGGATATGACCCTCAAAATCATTTTTCATCAAGCTAACATCTTTAGCCACTTCCTCCAAAATGAATAGAATATTTTTATTCTCAGTCATGTTCCTCAAGAGATCCTCATTGCCATAAATTTACTAGTTTGTTTGGCTTCATCTCTTGTGATGCTAGATTTGGACAGTAGCTCCAAGAAAATTTTCTCATCGTGGTTTTTTCCATGTGGGGATTTCCATGTATATATGGTGTTCTCTTGTGCACTTGTGTTGGTTTCTTTATCTTTCATTGTCTAATTAGATTAAGGGACTATATTAAAAGTTGGTGTAGAAAAGTTCAAGTTTCAAGGGATATTAATTCATCCCCCTTGTAAGTTTTTGGCGTGTTCAAAAATTGGTACCAGAGATAAGTTCCTTTAAGAAGTTTAACCACCCGAGGAAGATCTAAGATGGCTTAATATGGATCTCATAAGGCACCTAGGTTTGATGGATGAAATTATACTTTTTGGAGAGTAAGAATGGAAGCTTATCTGGCATCTCTAGGGTTTGATGTTTGGCACTCAGTCAATGATGGTTATATTGCTCCTACTACTCCTCCAATTGATCCAAATAAGATTACACTGTATGAAAATAATGCCAAGGCAAAGAATGCTATTTTGAGTGGTTTGGATAATTTTGAACTTTGGAAAGTAATGAATTGCAGTTCTACTAAGGATATCTGCGAAAAGCTTATTATGAAGGAGATAATAAAGTAAAGAAAGTTGAGATGAAAATTTTTGAGAGAAGAGACCCTAAGGATGACAGAGGATCAAGATATTGCTACATATATGCTCCAGGTGGATGAGGTGGTTAATGGAATCAGAGGCCTTGATGGAGAAGTGAAAGAATATGAGATTGTGAAAAAATTACTAAGATCTCTCCCTAATCCTATAGTCATAAGGTGTCTTCTTTTGATGAGTCTAAATATTTCGATGACTATTCGATGGGTCAATTATATGGTGCTCTCACTGCTTTTGAAATGAGAGAATTTGACAAAGATGCCACAAAGAAAGAAGCCAGTTTCAAACTTAGTAAGAAGGAGGATGATGATGCATCCAATCAAATGGATGGATTTGATGAGGAGGATGCCAAATTTGTACTTGGAGATTGAAAAAGGGCACCAATAGACACAAAGGTAAGCTACCATTCAAATGCTTCAATTGTGGAATATTTGGTCATTTTTCTTCTAATTGTCCTTTCAAAGAATTGAAAGCTAGCAATAAGAGAGAAAAGTTCAAAAGAAATCTTTATTCCAAAGAGAGCAACTATTCTTCAGAAGATGAGAACATTAATGACTCAAATGAAGAAACACTCTTTATAGCCTTGAAAGTTAGTATAATGATGCTGATGTTGAAAAATGTAAGAAGTCTAGAACCTTGCAGATTGACAAGGGTAGTGAAATTCAAAGGCTATGTGGAATACTTTTCATGCAAAAAAAGAAGTTAATGATTAGGTGATTGATAGTAGTTGTTCCAATCATAGGACTGGTGATAGGAAGAATTTCATCAACCTCAAAAAATGGAATGGTGGATTAGTCAAATTTGGAGATGAAGGCTTTACACAAATTTGTGGAAAAGGTACAATAATTATTGATGGAAAGAATAAGACAAGGGATGTTCTCTATGTGAAAGGTTGAAGCGCAATATACTTAGTGTCGGTCAAATGTACAGAATAATGATATAACCTCACATTTTCTGACAAAGGATGTGAAATTGGTAAGGCATACTCTAGAAGATTAGTTTCAAAAGGATCTAGGACTGAAAGTAATATTTATCACCTAAAAGAGGAGAATATGAGAAGGTGTCTATTCACTCAAACCAATGATAGTTGGTTGTGGCACAAGAGGATGGGGCACATCAACTTTGACAACCTTGTGAAGACCTACTCTACACATGTGGTAAGAGACATAACTAAAATTATCAACCCTGCTAACATCCTATGTAAGGAATGTTAGAGTGGAAAGAAGACAAGTACAAGTTTCAAGAACAAGTAGCATTATTCTATAAGACCTTTGGAGCTGATACACATTGATTTGTGTGAGCCTATCAAGACCTAGAGTCTCTAAGGTGAAAGGTATTTTATGTTGCTTATTGATGATTACTCTAGAATGGCATGGGTTACATAATTTAAAGAAAAATCAAAAGCTCTTGGAAAGTTTAAGATTTTAAATTCTATGGTTGAGAATGAAAATAATGATAAAATTAAATATCTAAGATTTAATATAGGGGGTGAATTTACTTCAAATGAGTTTGACAAGTTTTTTGAAGATCATGAAATTAAGAGACATTTGTTTCCTCCTAGAAACCCTCAGTAGAATGGGGTAGTAGAAAGGAAGAATAGAACTATCAAATAAATGACCAGAACAATGTTGATGAATACCAATCTGCCTGATATGTACTAGAAAGAGGTAGTTCATACTACTATCTATATTCTTAACATAGGACAACTAAGGGTCTAAAATACTAAGACCCCTTATGAGCTATAGAATGGAATACCTACTACTATCAAGTACTCTGGAATTTTTGGTAGCAGATATTACATTGAGAGAGATAAAGAAGACGGGAAATTTTGATTCAAGATCTAATGAAGGGATCTTTCTTAGTTATTCAACCACAAGAAAGGTTGAGGAAGACAGTGGAAAGTGCAAATGATAAAGTAGATGAAGAAATTGAGTCAAAATACATAAGAACCAGAGGAATGCATATCAAATGAACCTTCCCACATAGAAGAAGAAGAAGATGAGAAGGAAAAAAAATCAGAGAAGGCCCCTAAGACTCTAGCCAAGTTTATCCAGAAGAATAATTTAGAAGATCAGATTATTGGAGATAAGAATCAGGGAGTGCAAACCAAGAGAAGACTTGCAAAAGAAAGTGATAAGGTGAATCTCTATCTTCTGTCAAAGATAGAGTTCGAGACATTTATAATGCTAGCAAAGATGAAGGATGGACACAAGCAATGGAAGGAGAACTAAATTAAATTGAGAAAAAATGGACATGCATGATGGTTCATAGGCCTACTGATAAAAATGTGATAGGAACAAAATGGGTACAATAGAACAAGTTGAATGAAGATGGAGAAGTGGTAATAAATAAAGCAAGGTTGGTATTCAAAGGTTATTCACAAGTAGAAAGAATTAATTCTGAGGAGACTTTTTCTCTGGTGGCTAGGATGGAAGCAATTAGAATATTTATTTCTTTTGCTTCTCATAAGAACTTCAAAGTTTATTAGATGGATGTAAAATCTACCTTTTTGAATGGAGACCTAGAAGAAGAACTCTACATAGAGTAGCCTGATGGGTTTCAATTATATGAAGATCCTAACATGGTTTAAAAACTCAAGAAAGCTTTGTATGGCCTCAAGCAAGATCCTAGGGCTTGTTATGCTAGATTGGACAATTATCTACTTCAATAAGGTTTCAAGAAATGTACCACAAATAGCCTGTTCAAAATATATGGTGCTATGGGGGACAAGTTTGAGAGGATCCAAAGAAATTTTCTCTAGACGGGCATGGAGAAAAAGAAACACCTCTCTCTAGTCAACTGGGACATTGTTTGCTTACCCAAGACCATGGGGGGTCTTGGTATCAAAAAGATAAATTCCTTGAACAAAGAATTAATTGCTAAAGTGGGTTGGACCCTAACTAAATGTGAGGCAGACTAGTGTAACATTATCAAGGCTAAGTATTTGGAAAGGGAGCAGTTCTTCTTTAATTTGAGCTCTAGTGACCTACCTCATGGGTCAAAATTATGGAGCAACATCTTGAAACTTAGACCTGTTATCAGAGAAGGACTGAAGTGGTAGATTGGAAATGGTAGGAATATTAGGTTTTGGGAGGACTCTTGGCTGGATTACAAACCTTTGGTTGAATCTCGATTCTGCCAAATAACGAATTCCCTAAAGGATCACTTTGGTGATTACATTGCTAACTACATTGTGCCGGGAAGAGGAAGATGGAAGAACATCTCCCTGATCTTTACTAATCAACCTAACATGTTTCCCACTTCCCTTGATCTGCATCTTATGCTTGAGTGTAGGGTACCTTTATCTCCCTAGGAGGACAGATTCATCTGGAAAGGGACATAGTCGGGGGAGTTCTCGATCAAGTCTTCTTACAGACAACTCTTGAGACCCATTGGTGATGTTTAATGTTGGAAGAAGATATGGAACCCACAACTTATTCCAAAAATTAACTTCTTATGGTGGTCCCTTATGCATGGAAAAATCTTGACTCAGGACAATTTGCAAAGGAGGGGATTCCAACTTCCCAACAATTGCATCTTATTTAAAGCCGAGGAGGAATCTATTGACCATCTTTTCATCCACTGCCCCTTTGCAGGGCACTTGTGGGCCATTACCCTTAGAAAATATGGTATACAATGGGTTTTTCATGATACCATTCATTAGTTTGTTAATGGAAGGTCACCTCCCTCCCACCACCCCCTGATTATACAGCTATGGGGGCAGATCCCTCCCCATATTTGCTGGATTGTTTGGAAAGAAATAAATAATAGAATCTTCAGAGATGTTGAAACCTCCCCTGATAATATTTTTTTCTAGTTGTTTCAAAATGCTTATGGATAATATATTAGTGACTAGGTGGAAACCCCCCCAATCCTCCTAACCTGACTAATAAAAGAATTGTTGAACTCTGGAAGCTCCCCCCGAAGTTTAAACTCTTCAATAGCACTTCAAAGATCAATAGAAAAAGGACCAAATGTTTAGCCCCAAAACCCTCTTGGCATAAACTAAATTTTGATGGGTCAGCTCAAAATACCTGGCAAGCTGGTGGTGGAGTCATCTATGACCATAAGGGGACTACTATAGTTGCCTATGCAAGTAGCCTGAAGAATCATACTATCACTCAAGCCAAGGGAATGGCTCTCCTATGGGGCCTGCAATTCTCCACTACTATAGGTATTAGACAACTGGAAATTGAAAGTGATTCTAAAGTTATTGTGGAAGATGTTAGTGATAGATCTGTAGCAGGTTGGAAAGTGGATTCTATTTTGAGGGATGCTAGAATGTTCCTGGCTAACCTTGACTGTTTCACTACCTGTCACATTTTCAGAGAAGAGAATGTGGCTACTGACTCTATGGCTATTGTGGGTAGGCTGCAAAATGGCTTACGATGCTAGAGGAACATTGATCTACTGCCAATGACCACCAAGGAGATCTTGGAGAAAGACAAAACTAAGTCTTAAGATGAATCTTTATAATTGTTATTGGATGAAGAGAATAAATTTTCAAAATTTGAATTTGGAGGGGAAACTCGCCCATCATGGGTTGGGGTTGCCACGTAGTTGCATGTGGCCTTGTCATCAAATTCAAGGGGGTTTAGATAATGATGATATTTATCAGTGTAGTACCGATATCGAGAAAGGCAATTTTCTATTTATCATCTGGATGAATGTCATTGGTGGTGATAAAGGCAACATCTGGGCTCGACTAAATCACATTGGTTGGATTGATTTTTCACATGAGTGTAATAGATTTCGTGATGGGTAAATCTGTTTGAACACAACTTACAATAATCACAATGATTATTGCATGATTTTATCCTAGAATTAGCCGAGTTTTCTTCTCGACTCTGCTTCTGCTCTAGTTTGGCCCCATATCCTCCTCCCCAAGAGAAGCCATGGCAAAAAGAAATAGCTGTGTTTTTTATGATTTGGGTTTCTAGATTTTTGAATGGCCCTAAAACGTCAACTTATTGTTACGGTTTCTGGTTATGCTTGGACTTAACTATCTTTTGCCCTGTGTGGCATATTTTAATTATGACTTTTATATACTCAGTTAATATGTGTATCATGTTTAAAGTTTTTGATAGAGTAAAGTTTAGGAGGCTGTGATTTTGCTGCTTCTCTGTTGACAGTTGGCTAGCCATTGTTTTCTTATCTGTACCTGGGACAACCCCCTTGTTGTGGCTGCTTTTAATATCAAAAACATTAAATTTGATCAATAAATAATTCTAATAGTTGTTATATATGTTGATGATATTGTTTTTAGTGGAGATGATGGAATGAGTAAGAAGTTTGTTAAGGAAATGCAAAATGAATTTGAGATGTCTATGTTAGGGGAATTATCTTTCTTCCTTGGGCTTCAAATTGCTCAGATAAATGATGGTATCTTTGTCTCAAGCTAAGTATGTTAAGGATATGCTAAAGAAATTTGGTGTGGAAGACAACAAGGCAATAAGTACTCCCATGACAACTGCTTATAAATTGAGAAAGAATGATGAGTCCTCTTTGGCATATCAAACTTTGTATAGATCCATGATAGGAGGACTTGTGTACTTAACTACATCTAGACCAAACATTATGCATGTGGTTGGTTGGTTGCAACTTTTCAAGTTCAACCGAGAGAAAATCATGTGGAGGTGGTGAAGAGGATCTTCAAATATTTGAAAGGTATTCTGGACCATGGATTGTGTCATCAAAAGGACAAGGACTTCTCCTTGAGTGCATGCATTAATGTTGATTGGGATAGTTGTGTTGATGACTAAAGAAGCACATGTGGAAGAGCTTTCTTTTTGGGTACAAGTTTGTCTCATGGATTATCAAGAAACAAGACTCAACATCATTATCTAAATAGAAGCAAATTATATTTTTGTATCATCTTGTTACACTCAAGTGGTGTGGATGAACTAGGTCTTGAAGGATGTTAAGGTAATATGTAATGAGCCCCTTCCTATTTAATATGATAACACTAGTGCCATCAATATCTCAAAGAATCTAGTGATGCATTCAAAAACCAAGCATATATCTATTTGATATTATTTTTTTAGAGAGAAGGTTGTAGATCAAGAAGTAAAATCAAAGTATGCACCTACAAAGGACCAAGTTGTTTACATCTTTACAAAGGCACTTTCAAAGGATATATTTGAATATTTCATGAAAAAAAATAGGGGTTATTACCCTCCCTCTTCTAAATAGATTCATAGATGGCACATTTGTCCAAGGAAATTAATTCAAGACTTATCTTTATCCTTGGATTGATGGAATCTACCACTCAAGGGGAGCTGGTAGGTGATTGATGTTGTCAGGGGGAGCATGTGAAATAGTACAAATTTAAAAAGGGATCATTTTCCCTTTTCCCTTGATGTCAAATAGGGAGAGAGAGTGGCATGTGTGTTTCCCTCAATGAAAAACGGCGAGATTGTTTCAAATATGGTGTCAACATATTGTGTTGTCATTAATGTCAACCCTCGGTGTAGTGTGATGTTTTTTATGCTTTCACTTGTATCTTGATGATGTATTGAATTTCATGGTTGAATATCATACCCTATTTACTAAGGTGGTATTGTGTATCGTGATGATGTATTAAGATGACTTGGTTTAGAAGTATTAAGATGAAGATTACAAGTATTAAGATGAGGATAAGAAGTATCATGATGACATATTAAATTGAGGATTAAAAGTATGATGATGAGTTGGATATGATGCTAAGAATGTTTTAAACTATTGATTGATCTCTCTTGGTGTTATTATGTAAGGAACTGATATTACAAAGATTTTCTAGTCTCTGCATATTGTTGAAAGAATAAGAATGCAAGAAGTTGTACTGTTGATTTTTTTTAGAGAATGCTCTGCATTTCTCTATAGTTGAAGATATGGACTTGCAGTTTGGAAATTATCTTGTATGTGTTGGAAATGATGTATCTTTCTCTTTTAAGGATAATGGGGTTACCACAGATGGTTCTGGTAATTGCAGTATGTAGACAGTTTGGTTTTATGTCAAACCAGTATGGGAAATACTCTACATTTCTATACACTTCTTTGTTTGCTCATGTAGTTGGGTGGACATGATTATGTTATCTTTACAATTTCTTAGTTCAAGTTTCAAGTGTTGATGTGTACCACAAGTATCAACACTAACATTCTATCTCAAGATTGTGTTTTATGGCCTACCTAGAATGAAGTGTTTTGTATCTGCCTAATTGCACCAACTTAATTTTGTGTAACCATATGAAAGAATGGTACAAAATTTATCATAAAATAATTATGATGTTGTTGTGTGCTCTACATTGGTGTTCTTGATCATTCCAAAACTGGTTGGCAACTATATTGAATGTGCTGGAAGGATAAATGGCTATTTGGCTAACCTAGGATACTTGTAATAATGCATTGTGGTTTGCGCCAACATGGAGATTTTTTTAAATATGATTTGGTTCTAGTCTACCTCTTTCCTCGGTCCATATTTAGTTCCCTACCACCATGAAAGGGTTTGGGACTGACCTCATTGGGGGATGCACACTTCATACCTACACATTGCATCTAGACTGACTTGGATTATATGTGTGTCACCTTTTTTATGTTATTGCAAGAATGGAGATATGTTATAAGATTGAATTAGGTCTTGTTTATCCTTGGATTGGGCCACAATTGTTATCCTTTCTCCATTGATGTTGTTTGGGCCGACCTCTTGGATAGTACATATTTCATCATACTTGACCAACCTAGCAAAGGTTATTGACATGTACAAATGATATAAATGGAAGATCAATAGATTGCAAGGTGTGTGGGTGTGGATAGAAATTGGGGGGTTTTGAAGTGTGCATAGACATTCTTTAATCATGCCGGAAGTAGTGAGCTAAAGGTATCTACATCTTGATAGTACAAAAGTTTTCTAAAGGTAGTGAACCAAAGGGAGTTGATGGTTCAAAAGAGTTGTGTTGTAAATTCATCAATCATTTATGATATTATGATGTTGTTACCTCTTTTTCAAGTGTGTAATAGTTCCTTTGGTTGTATCCATACAACTATATTTTCAGGGAGTTGTAGATTCCTTAGGTTGTATCCCTAAAATAAAGTTGTAAATCTTTTTTATCTTGTGAGGCTAGATTTGTACAATAGCTCTAGGTAGCTTTTATCATGGTGATTTTTTTCCTATGTGATTTTCCATGTATATCTAGTGTTCTCTTATGCACTTGTGTTGATTTCTTTATCTTTCATTGGTACTAATTAGATTAAGGGCTTTGTATTAAAAGTTGGTGTAAACAAGTCGAGAGATACTGATTCACCTTGCACCCTTTTAGTATTTGGTGTGTTCAACAATATGCCCTTAGTTGCAATATATTCCAAGATAGCTTTCTCCCTCCAAGTTGCTTGTACAACATCTAAGAAATCTATCCTATTCTTATTTGGAAAAAATATATCCTTACTAATTTCCTTTGTAATAAATTTTTCAAAAGAGATGTAGTCATTGTACAATTTATTTTGTTCCTTGAGGAGGAAAAATCTATGTTTTTCTATCAAATCCCTTTTAAAAGATATGATATTTATACTTTTCTCTATGAAATGTATACCTTCTTTCCATATATCTATTTTCTTTAATTCCTCAAGATCTATTATTTGTAATTCATAGAGAAGTTTTAGTTGCTCACTATATACTATATCATTCTCTTTAATACTATCTTTATAAGCTAATAAATGATATTCTAGGTTTTTAGCTTCATCATATTTTCTATATCCTTCCACCAAAATTTGATCCATCCACCCTAGAAAATTAGTGGCCCAAGTATTCATGATATTGGCCTTCTCTTTCATGGCATACAATGCATCCACATCTTATTTTGCAGTCAACCTAGGTGTTTCAAGAGTTGTTAATTGTTATTGAGCTAGAGGAGTGATCAAATATTTGATGAACTACTTCATCTATCCTAGTTTGACCTTTAGTTCCTCCTTTGTCTATTGGTCCTTGTGCATCCTTGTAACTATTGTTCCTACAATATATTCAAAAGAAGTAATCTCTACCCTCCTAGCTTGCCTACATAAATTAATTTCGGTTGATTGATAATTTGTAGGAAGGAGGTCTTTATAATCCTTATCCACCATGGAGTTTCTATTTCTATTATCTTCCCCTCAATTCATTGATTCTTGTAGAATGCAGAGTTCTTTCTCTTTTTCTAGGTTTGGTATTTTGCACCTCAATAGTCATGTCTTGTAAGATAATTATTTTGACAACTTGTTGTCTCTTCTTAAAGTCTAGCTTTAAGCATGTTGGAGTTATAGGAGGAGGTTGGAAATCTTCTTTGATTTCTTTCTATTTATATTGATGTTTTTCCTATTGCCTCTCTTTTTTTGGAGTTTCTACTTGTGAAGTAGTACTAACTTGTTTAGATTACACACTTTTTGTTGACGTATCTATCTCTTGAGTGCCAATTTATTCATCTTTTTTCTTCTTGGCCTATCCGTATAGAGAATATGACCTTTCAAAGTTACTTTCAAATGTTAGTACTAAGTTTTTCTTCTAATCCTTTATCAAGAGCCGCTTGTTCTTATTTCTCATCTTCTTCTTTATCTTCCTCATAAACTTCCTCCTATTTTCTAGGCTCATCTTTATTGTCATCTACTACGATAAATTCCTCACTCACCTTGGGTACTTGTAAATATCTAGGTTCTATGTCCACCTGATCATTTTATGTGTTTGTTGGTCCTGTTGGTGGTGAAGTGGGTCATATTATTGTGGTCGAGAAGGAGGATAATATTATTGTTGAGGAATGTCTTGTGAGGCTAGATTACCTTCTTCTTCTCTATTTGTCTCCTGATTGTCAATTGGTTGGCTATATTTGGAGGATTAAAGTGTCATTCGGACTACACTCAAACTAGTGGTAATCCCTTCTTCAACAACTTTATACAATGGTAATTTTTGAGGGATTGACTTACCTCTTTAACTATCTCCTCAACTAGCTTGGGCTCTTTGCATTAGGACTTTTCCCTAGCCCTTTATCTTGTGTATCCCTAAGGGCTAGAGGATGCACCTTCAAAATATTTTTCTTTTGCCTTTTTTATTTAGCCTGGGTATATTTCAACCAAATCTTGATCCAATCTATACTCCTATAAATCACTTTCTCTAAGATATTTCAATGGACACATCTTCTTTCTTTGACCATTCAACTAGGTCATTTTTTTGGTAGCCACTTTAATATTTTTATAAATTGGGACCATTGCTTCTCCATAATCAAAGAACTCCTCAGGAATGTCTTCCTTGATCCCAAACTCTCTCATTTGGAAAGCAATCAATGTAGCATAGTACTTCTTCTTGACCTCAATTTCATCCTACAATTTTGCCCAAAATTCTTCAAGTGTTTCTTCATGAATTGTAAAAATAGTTGACATTATACTTTTAAGTTTGTTTGCAGGGTCAAAGTTGTCCATAGCTACTTTTGATACCATTGTAGCCACTAGTAAAGATGAAAATTCATAAAATCTCAACCTAAAAGCATACTTGATGTTGGAAGTCTAAGTTACCTTGTCATTGATGTCAAACTTGTTGGTAGCCCACCCATCTCTTTGGTCTAGATGTGGTCTAGTCTTTTATCTTGTCTTTGATGTCGAACTTGTTGGTTTGGATATGGTTTGCTCTAGATACAATCTTGTGTTGTGCAAACTATTGGTGGTTACAGTTGGTGATAGGTAAGTTGTTATTTTATCACACAAGTATATGAAGGTTTCTTACAATTGGTGACAAGTGAGCTATTATTTTTTCATACAAGTATATGAAGGTTTCTCTATTTTGTGATTTTAATAATGTTAGAAATTGGCGTTGTTGTTGAGTTTGGTCGGTGCCTCAATTGAAGTTTCTTGTGGAAGATGATCAGAGATGTATGATGTTAATGTTTTTGTTGAGTTTGATTGGTATCTTAGTTAAGGTTGAGCTATCACTAATGCTATAGTAAGTTGGTGACTGATGTTCAGTGGTATATTTGGTGGTATTGAGTGTTTAGTTGTTGTCATTGTCTAATAGAGATGTTATGCTTACATAAGGATGTTTTTAATAGTAATGCCCCACTAAAAGATTGCTTTGATTTGGATTGTTAAAAGTATGGTGTGCAGACTTGGATATAATGTTAATGTTCTACGAATAGTGTACTATTAAGTTTGCAAGTCCTTTGGTTGCTTAGTTGATGAGACTCGTTGTTGTTGTTCTCTAATAGTGAGTGTTTCTATTAGAATAGTTTGGAATCTTCTTGGTGGCTTTAAGATATGTGAATTCAGGTATTGCAGTTTGGAGGACATGATTATTTGGTTTGGGCAATGTTCCACTTCTAATATCTGGTGTTGCTTTCATTCCACATGTGAGTTATGTTGGTCTATGTTTAGTTTGGTCAGTTGTGTTGGGTCTAAGTATTTCCGAATGATTTATCTTGTCTGGATCATGCTTTTTGGTCTAGATATGCATTGGAGGTCAAGTTGGAATAATTTTTTGGGTCTCACCTATTAGTATGAATAATCGCTCTAGGTAATTTGCATTGGAAGATGTTTTTAGGCCAACTGATTGATGAACTTTATTTTCTATCTACATTTTTCATTTAGAATAATCTTTGGAAGATGTGTTAGGGAATGCGACTTGTTGGAATCAACTTAGAATGATGTGTGGTGCTATATTTTGCTTCCCTCTTTCTCTTGGAGTGGACCGCATTGGATATTAGTGGTCTGAATGGCCTAAGTTATGTAGCTTTATGTACTTTACTTTAGGTTGACTTTGTTGAGGATTTTAATGAATATTTTTATATATAAAGATGAGGAAAGGTGTGTGTTGAATATACAGATGTATGGGAGGTATTTTCTTTGATGTAAAGTGGTTGGGAATCATATGCAGACATATTTGATTAAAAAAGTGTGTGAGAATCTGTTGAGAATAACCTTGACAGTGTTTGGTAATAGAATTTGAGGTCAAATATATTTTCCATGATATTGGATGCTTGACATAGAGGTTCAAGGTCTATTTTATGATCAAGATATCCTATTCCTCTTCAGTTCATGTATTCCTATTAGAAGACAGTGTGTCTCTTTTGACAGCTCTTTATATCTTGCCTTGAAGAAATGATCTTCAATTGTGCAAGTATTTTATATCTTGCCCTAAGGTTGTGCACCTTAGCTTGAAATTTCAAAGCAGTGATCTCCTTAGCCTCTGGCCTATTTATTGTAATCATTCACCTCTTTATTGTCAGTGGTTTAAAGTTTAATAGATCAAAAATAAAGTTGTGTTAGAGATCCAGACTGATTCACCCCCCTCTCAGTTTTGATGTGAGTTCAACAATGGGTATCAGCGCTTGGTCCTTTCTTGATAAGATTAACCACTTAAGGGAGATCCAGAATGGCGTAGGATTTGGATTTGAAAGAACCATGGTTTGAAGGTACAAATTACTCTTACTAGAAGAGAGAATGAAATTTCACTTGGAATCTCTCTTGAAGGGAATATGGGATATATTTAAGACCGGTTATACTACTCCATAGAATGGTTCTTCATATACTCTAGATGAGATAAAGGATTTTGAGAATAATACAAAGGCTGGAGTTATTATTGTCAATTGCTTAAGTGATGAAGTATTTGGCAGGGTTGTGGGATTGAAGACTGCTAAAGAAATTTGGGACAAACTAAGAACTGTAAATGAAGGTGATATGAAGTCAAAGCAAGCTAAATTGACAAATCTAAACCACAACTTTGAGAACCTAAGGATGCTTGATGATGACCTCATTAGAGGTTATGTTCACAAGTTAAATGAGGTTGTAAATGTTATCGATGGCGCTAGTGGAAAAATAGAAGAAAGTGATCATGTGATAAAAGTGTTGCTGACACTGCCTAAATCCTACAAGGCAAAGAAGTTTGCTATTGAGGAGGGTAATGATTTAAATAAGTACACTCTAGACCAACTTCTTGGTCCACTGTCTACTTTTGAGAAATTACTGGAATGGATGATATCAAAAAAGAGAGGAGAGAAGCAACATTCAATATTTAAAAGAATCTCGAAGATTAACCACTCGATGAGCTTGAAGAAAAATTTGTAGGAAGACTGAGAAGAGGAACTGGAAATTACAAAGGTATGTAACCTCTGAAATTATTTAATTGTGGTAGAATTGGTCATTACGCTTCTAGATGTATGTATAAGGAAGACTACAAAAGATATGATGATGATGAAAAGAAGGATAGATACAAAAGTAGTAACAAAAATAATAAGATAGGTGATAGAGATAGAGAAAAAAGAGGATTTTGCTCAATAGAGACACACTTATCTGAAGATGAAGATGGTGATGATTTAAATGAAGAAATCTTCTTCTTGGCAATAAAGGAGACAGATAAAGGATGGTCTGGAAGACCAAAAAATATGAAGAATAGTAGAAACCTTGTGAAAGAAAAATCTTCTTTGCATGCTAAAGTTGAACCAAAAGCTTGGATTATTGACTCTAGTTGCTCAAATCATATGATTGTTGGAAAACAAGAACACTAAGAGGGGGGGTGAATCAGTGTTCTACTGGAATGGAGAAATTTAACCTTATTAATACATCAACTTTTCAACCAGAAAACATAAAAGCATATAACAATAAGAAACAATGTAATCACAAAGATGAACACCATAACACCTTAGATTTATACATGGAAAACCTCAAAGAGGAAAAACTAAGGTGGGATTGGAGATCCACAATATCTATCCACTAATTAGATGAATAAATATTACAATAAGGGGCCTGCACATGTAGGAAGGCCAATATCCTAGAGCACATTGCTAATCACAAAAGGAGTCTCACTGACTACAGAAAACATCGGACAACAATCCAGAATGAGGATTGAACTACAAGTATAACATCCCCCATGCCTAAGTACAATTTTGGTTAAGCTCAATAGTGGAGGCCTAAAACCTCTTCCACAATCCCAACTCGATCACCTATGATTGACCAAATCCTCTGCATGAATGATTACAACATTATTCACTCGCATACAATACTCCATGATCTACAATGACATCTTACATCATATTGATACAAACCCTCAACCACAAATAATAAGGTCGGCCACCAGATAATAAAACAATTACATAATTACAAAACATGTCAGCCTGAGACCAAACAAATAATATCCAACCCATAAGACATCCCAGAAACACATCAAGAGGTCCAATCAACATGTTACATTAAGTTGGTTCATAACCTAGATAAACCGGGACCCAATTTAGGTCCACACACGCTAAAGCAATGATCCCAATCAACCAAGTCTCAAACATGATCGCCATCAGCATCCTGAATCTCTACTATAAGCTGCACCAACACCACTTATGCATAACATCAACATATCTTCAACAAATCTTTTTTGGTGAAACCCTCACCGATAACCAAAAGGCTTACTAGAACAAGTGATAGCTTCTGGAACATCAAATTAATACCAATTGACTATTGTACACATTAGGAACACATGAATGACCAATCCAAACCAATTCCTCAAATGAAAGCATATTGGAGCATACCGGATCAACATGATCTAACCAACCAGAAACCACACAACTTACCAAGACCAGAAGGATACCGGTAAATAGTCAAAGCAACTAGTGTAGCCGATGTTGACATCAATGAAAAACATCAATGCAACACATAATCAATTCCTCCAAATTGTCGACAATCTCCCCCTTTGGCATTGAGGCAACACTAGATGTGAAAAATATCCAAGTGCCAAGAAATGCCAAACAAGTCTCCCCCAGTGGAAGACAACCAAAAATCTTCCACAACATGATATGACAATGAAGTTCTGAATCAAATAACTATGTACCAATTAACCATTCATAGACCTGAACCAAATTCCCCCAATGGGATACAACCAATTTGAGATACTGTTCCTTATCTTTGTGCCAACAATCTCCCCCTTAGACTGATATCTCTATTAAGCTCTATATTACACATAAGTATCTCCCCCCTTAATGTATATAACTCCTTATGTTTTCACATGAATGGCAATTTGGAGGAATTTATTTATGTGTTGCATTGACGTTTGTCATTGATGGCAACACCGACTACACTAGTTTCTTTGACTGTTTACCGGTATCCTTTTGGTCCTGGTAAGTTGTGTGGTTTCTGGTTGGTTAGATCATGTTGATCTGGTATGCTTCAGTATGGTTTGATCTGAGGAATTGGTTTGGATTGGTCATTCATGTGTTCCTGATGTGTATCACAGTCAGTTGTTATTGATTTGATGTTCTGGAAGCTATCACTTGTTCTAGTAAGCCTTTTGGTTATCGGTGAGGGTTTCACCGACAGAGCTTTGTTGAATATATTTTGATGTTATGCATATGTGGTGTTGGTGTGGCTTCTAGTACAGATTCGGGATGCTGATGGTGATCGTGTTTGAGACTTGGTTGATTGGGATCATTGCTTTAGCGTGTGTGGACCTAAATTGTGTTCCGATTTATCTAGGTTATGGATCGGCTTAATGTAACGTGTTGATTGGACCTCTCAAGTGTTTCCAGGATGTCTTATGGGTTGGATATTATTTGTTTGGTCTCAGGCCGACAAGTTTTGTAATTATGTAATTGTTTTATTATCTGGTGGCCGACCTTATTGTTTGTGGTCGAGGGTTTGTATAAATATGATGTAAGATCTCATTGTAGATCATGGAGTATTGTATGCAAGCGAATAATGTTGTAATCATTCATGCAAAGGAATTGGTTGATCATAGGTGATTGAGTTGGGATTGTGGAAGAGGTTTTAGGCCTTCGGTATTGAGATTAACCGGAACTGTACTCAGGCATGGGAGATGTTATACTTGCAGTTCAATCTTCATTCTGGATTGTTGCCTAATGTTTTCTGTAGTCAGTGAGACTCCTTTTGTGATGAGCAGTGTGATCTAGGTTGTTGGCCTTCCTACATGTTTAGGCCCCTTATTGTAATATTTATTCATCTGATCAGTGGATAGATATTGTCGATCTCCAATCCCACCATGGTTTTTCCTCTTTGAGGTTTTTTGACATATAAATATATGGTGTTATGGTGTTCATCTTTGTGATTACATTGTTGCTTATTGTTATATGCTTTTATGTTTTTTGGTTGATAAATTGTATTAATAAGGTTAAATTTCTCCATTCTGGTAGAACACTAATTCACCCTCCCCTCTCAGTGTTCTTAGTTTCCAACAATGACAAGTGATAAAGGGAAGTTCATTAAACTTGAGAAGTATGATGGTGGATCGATGAAAACTATAGGAGAGGAATTTGCACCTATTTGTGGA
Organism: Cryptomeria japonica; assembly: GCF_030272615.1. NCBI lineage: Eukaryota > Viridiplantae > Streptophyta > Pinopsida > Cupressales > Cupressaceae > Cryptomeria > Cryptomeria japonica. The sequence goes on from NC_081406.1 coordinate 269,847,241, forward strand.
AAATGAGGTATTACAATTAATGTTAAGCGTAAGACTGATGTTGTTTACAATGTCAAAGGTCTAAGACATAATTTGTTAAGTATAATTCAGATGTGCAATAAAGATTATGAGGTCAAATTTAAAGAGTCCAAATGTTAAATCAAAAAAGGAGGTACAAGGAAGTTAGTTGTAGAAGGTATGAGAATGGATGGAAATGTCTACTATGTGAAAGATAATAGTGGAAGCAACTATTTGATAGCACAAGTTTGTGGAGAGTGGAATTAGACTGAAACTACACCTACATCTGTAAATGAAGTCATTCATATTACTATATAAGAAGAGAAAGATCTAAAAGTTAAAAGTTGGATAAAGATGGTTGAAGTGGATCTAAATAAGACAAAGGAAAGTCAGACATTAAATGAAGTTATTCATGTTGTTGTAGAAGAAAATAAATCTTTGGAAGCTAAAAGTTGGATAAAGATGGTAGAAGAGGATCTGAATCAAATAGAGGAAAGTTACAAATTAAAATATGCACCTGAAGTGGTAAATGAGAGAGACAAAAATATTGAGCGGGCTGAATAAAGATGATAAAGAAAAAGAAAAGATAAAAAATGAATCAAATCAAGATGAACTTACCATGATTCTATACAAAAAGAAATTTAAGAAGTCTTCTATTCAAACCATGTACTCATCATCGTTCAATGGTAACTGTTTTGCATGCAGTAAATTTGGACATAAAATAAGTGAGTGCAAAAATTAGAAGGGATCACATTCATTCAACAAAAGATGTTATGCTTGTAAGAAGTTTGGTCATAAAGCTAATGTGTGTAGAAGTAGAATAATAGTGAATGGAAATATGAATGCAAGGTATGGTAAGAATGTTTTGTTTTTCAAGGGTAATTTCTATACTTGTAGTATGTATGGGCACAATGTCGTTGAGTGCGAGTCTAATAGAAGATCCAAAATGACTATTAATGGAAAGATGAATGGAAGTGAACTACATCAAGGTCTGGTATGATATAACTACAACGAGATTGAGCATATTGTTGAGTATTACAGAGAACATGGAATGAGAAGTCTAGTAATGCAAAAAATAAGATTGATCTTACAGAGAAGTTGAAGATACCGTGGATTAAGAAATTAGATGAAGATATGGTTATGAATCAATCTGCATCCTCAATTGGTGTTGATTCTTCTAGGAACTAAACTTAACATTGTGTCTGTGGGGAGATCTTGAAAATATTATGAACTCCTTCAAGAATTTGGGTGTTGAATTGTCTTCGGTATTATTGACTGATAAAGAATGCTTAGAAAATTTGTGCTTCCAATGTGTGTTTTTATATTCAGATAACAACATTGGTTTAGTTTCTATAGAATTCAGTGTCATTATCTGTTGATAAAGAAAAATAATTTGTAGCAAGTTCCTTGTGGTTCTTAGATCATGAGATGAAGTATTATGTGGGATACTCAAATCCTATCTTCTATCTCTTGGATCCATACAATAGTTTCTCTAAGGGAGAGAAATGCAGTCTATGTTTCCTCAGTTTCAGGAAAGTAGTTGTAGAAGAGAATTATTCTTTTTAGTGGGATTGTTTTATGTATCAGAGAAAAAGAATGTGCCAGGATAAAAGTTTAGAGGAATATTGCAATGGGGGAGAGAGCTCTGAAGGAAGGTGACTATTTCCAGGCATGTGCCCTTTGTCTTTGATGCCAAAGGGGGAGAGATTTATGTAGAAGATAGTACAAGTGTTCCCATCAATGACAAAGGGGGAGATTGTTGGGAGTTTGAGTTATGTTGTCATTGATGTCAAACTTGTTGGTGGACTAGATGTCTCTTTGGTTTGGATGTGGTCTAGTCTTTTATCTTATCTTTGATGTCAAACTTGTTGGTCCAGATATGGTATGGTCTAGATACAATCTTGTGTTGTGCAAACTATTGGTTGTTACCATTGGTGACATGTGAGTTGTTAATTTGTCATACAAGTATATGAAGGTTTCTTTGTTTTGTACCATTAATAATGTAGTTAATTGGTGTTTCTATTGAGTTTGATTAGTGCCTCAATTGAAGTTTGTTATGGAAGACGATTATAGATGTATGATGTTGATGTTGTTGTTGAGCTTGATTGGTATCTTAGTTAAGGTTGTGCCATCATTAATGATACAGTAAGTTGTTGACTGGTGTTCAGTGGTATATTTGGCCTAGTATTGAGTGTTGAGTTCTTATCATTGTCTGGTAGAGATGTTATGCTTACATAAGGATGTTTCTAGAAGGTCATTTTAGCAAAAGTATCAATATGCAAGAAAGAGTACTTAATGCCTTAGTGAAAGAATTCTTTGATTTGGATTGTGAAGAGTATGGTGTGTGGACTTGGATATAATGTTAATGTTATATGAATAGTGTATTATCAAGTTTGCGGGTCCTTTGGTTCCTCAGTTGATGAGAGTAGTTGTTGTTATTCTCTGATAGTGAGTGTGTTTGTCAAATTGGTCCAGAATCTTCTTGGTGGTTTTCAAATATCTAAATTCGGGTATTTCAGTTTGAAGGACATGTTTACTTGTTTCATGCGGTGTTCAAGTTCTAATCTCTCATGTTGCCTTTGTTCCGTATGTGAGTTATGTTGGTCTGTGTTTGGTTTGGTCAATTGTGTTGGGTCTCAACATGCTTGGATGATTTATCTTGTCTAGATCATGCTTTTTGGTCTAGATATGCATTGGAGGTCAAGTTAGAATATTTTTTGGGTCTCACCTTGGTGTGTGAAGATTCTCTTTAAGTAATTTGCATTGGAAGATTTTTTTTGTATCGTTTGATTGATGAGCTTTATTGTTCATCTACATGTTTCGGTTAGAATCGGCTTTAGAAGACGTGTTAAGGTATGTGGCTTGTTAGAATCAACTTAGAAGGATAAGTGGTGCTATTTTTTTGTCCCCTCTTTCTAATGGAATTGACTACATTGGATATTATTGGTTCGGATGGCCTAAGATGTAATTTTGTGTACTCTACTTTAGGTCGACTTAGTTGAGAGTTTTAATGAATATCTTTTGTAGTATTGTAAATTGTCACCAGTACTCATGTTTGGGCTCCCACTTTAGCATTTCCTACCCTCATCTCATCTCTAGGTCTAATTTGACCCCATTCTCCTGCTTTGAGGCCATCAACATCTATTGGTGGGTCCCATGGTGTGGCACCCCTCCCCCTAGTACCTCATTTTGGTCCTATTTGCAGGAGCACCTTGGTCTAGACCATGGTGCCCCAAAATACCGCGGTCCCTCTTAATGGGGCCCAAATTTGGTTTGAGGTAGGTGTTGTATCTCCCCAGTTAGAATTAATCTCTGTGGCTACACATGACCGTTGGAGGTTGACCTAATTAGTAAATTACCTAGGGAATCCTATATAAAGACATTATATCAATTAATTTCAAATCCAAGACTCCATCCATGATATATCTATAATATTTGTACATATGTGAAGCATTCATCATCAAGCATATTCATCCTTCAAGTATTATGGAGTAAAGTTACATCAATATTCATGCAAGCATGTGTGTGTGATTAGGGTTTTTCATGTTCATGTGTTTGTTATGCCATTATATTCAACATTTGTGATTACATTCAAAGAGAATTGCATCATCATCATCATCATCATCATCATCAATTGTAGATCGAGGGTATATCTCCCTACATTTATTTCACTATTGGCATTATTTCATTCTTGGTTAATTCAAAAACTAGGGTTTGACCTAAGGCAAACCCTATTCCCAACATATTTTTGTTTCTTTCTATGTGCAAAAAATAGGTGCAGAGTTGTACTTAGAAAATCCAACAGAGTCAATAGTGACGAATAAGTGGGCTTTTGATAAAGATAAATTTAGAGGACCATGACTAATTGATACTATTTGGTCCCAAAAAATCAGGCCAAACTTTTGAGGACAGATTCTAGACATCTTCATTTGCATAGATCTACGTTTGTGGCTCTGTGGGACATCTATAGCTTACTGTTTATGTTAGAATACCTCAATTGTCACTTATTTTTCCATAATTTCACAATTTATCCAATTCGACTTAGAAAGAGGGAATCAAACCCCAACCAATGAATCTAATAAAAAATCTTAGCCCTTTCATTAGTTGGATTGAGGCTATATATCTATTAGGTTCACCCCTCTTTCAATGTATGGTTAATTTGGGTATTTAGTGGTTTTATTATCTTCGGTAAAACCCTAGTTCCAAATTACACATTACATCTTTGTATATAAAGATGAAAAAAGGTGTGTTGAATGTATAGATGTATGGGAGGTATTTGCGTTGATGTGAAGTGGATGTGAATCATATGTAGATAGATTTGATTAGAAAAGTGTTTGATACTCCATTGAGAAGAACCTTGATAGTGTTTGGTAACAAAATTTGAGGTTAGATATATTTGCCATGATATTAGACCCTTGACACAGAGGTTCAAGGTCTATTTCATGATCAAGAGATCCTATTCCTCTTCAGTTCATCTATTCCTACCGGAAGACAATGTCTCTCTCTTTGCAACTCTTTGTATCTTGCCTCGGAGAAGTGATCATTAGTTGTGCATTTTTTTTGCATCTTTCCCTAAGGTTGTGTGCCTTAGCTTGCAAGTCCAGAGCAGTGAGCTCCTTGGCCTGTGGTCTATTTGTTGTAATCATTCATATCTATACTGTGAGTGTGATTCTCACTATGTTTTTTCCTTTCTTGGATTTTTCACGTAAATATGGTGCTCATGAGTTTATTGTGATTTATGCTTTCATGATTACATTAAAGTAATATGTTAATAGTGGTTTGAAGTTTAATAGATCAAAATAAAGTTGTTTTAGAGATCTAGATTAATTCACCCTCCCCTCTCAATCCTTCTTTGAGTTAAACAATTGGTATCAGAGCTTGGTCCCTTCTCGAGAAGCTTAATCACATAAGGGAGATCCAGAATGGCATAGGATGTGAATTTCAAAGCACTAAGGGTTTAAGGTACAAATTACTCTTACTAGAAAGAGAGAATATAATTTCACTTGAAATCTCTACCAAAGGGAATATGGGAAATTATCAAGTCTGGTTATACTGCTCCATATAATGGTTCTCCACAGACCCCAAATGAGATAAAATATTTTCAAAATAATACAAAGGCTAGAGTTTCTATTGTCAATTGCTTAAGTGATGAAGTATTCGGCAAGGTTGTGGGATTGAAGACTAATAAATAAATTTGGGATAAACTGAGAAATGTATATGAAGGTATCTAAAGCCAAAGCAAGCTAAATCGACAAATCTAAACCACAAATTTGAGAACCTAAGGATGTATGGTGATGAGATCATTGAAGGTTATGTACACAAGGTAAATGTAGCGTCGTAAATTGTACGCACTCGCTAGGGTGGTACAATTTCACACCTAGTTTAGCACCCGCCTTAGTGCATTTTGCATTCTGCATTGCATTTCTCCTTAAGCACTTAATTAATCAAATTAATTAGGTCTAAGGTCCTATTTCATCATTCTCTACATCACAAAGTTGGGCCCTTTCACTAAAGCGCGCCCTTTGCATTTTATTCCTCCAATACATCACTTAATCAAAAACCCTAATTAAGTCCTATTTCGAACTTGGGGGCTTGGTTTCGGGGTCAAAACATCTCGAAATCACCTGTAACTTCGGGATTCTCTCTAAAATCATCATATCCGATGGCCCTGAAAATTTGGTGAAAAGTTGTCGGGACCGTGGCGCCCGGAGTGCACATGGTCCCGAACATTTTTCCCGAAATTTTGGGAGAACGATCCAATCATAAAATAAAGCTTAACCCCAAGAAATTGGCGGGATATTCAATCTCTAGGTCGGCCAAAATACGAATTTACGATCTAGGGTTTCCTACATAAGAGCTCTCTTTCTTCATGAGAAGGGATCCGATTTTGGTTTTGAGGAACTTCATATGCAGCGAAAGAGAAGATCTTTGAAGACTTCAACAACATTCAACATCATTCTATCAAGCATCTACCAAATTCATTCATCCACTTAAGGCTTGGAAGACATTGAAGAACAATAGGAGATTACCGACTGAAGATTGGCTTGTACTCCTCCCTTGAGGGTTGGGTATGATTTCATGTTGTTTTCATGTCTTTGCATAAGCTTCAATACGTCATTTATTCATGCTTTAGATCACATTGCATCTTGATTTAGAGCATTTACATTATCACTTGCAAGCAATTAGGGTTTACTTTCTAGGTTGCTCTAGTTTACTTTCTTGCATTTTTGGACCTTGCACACACACTAGGTCTGCACACACAATACATTTTACAAAACAACTTGGCTATTCGTGGAGGTGGAAATCACCGAAGCGGAGGTTTGACTAAGGCAAAACCCTATATAGCCGCCCCTCCCCCTTTTTCAGATATCATTGCAAGTTTCGGGATTCGAACGACGCCGTGGGATACAGATCCGGAGAGAGAAGGTCGAGACAGCACCCTGTGTGAAATTGCAGAGCAGAAGACTGGGACAGGGGCGCTGGGTGCCCTGGTCCTGCCAGGACAGGGGCGCTGGGCACCCTGGTCCCTGGGACAGAGGCGCTGGGCGCCCTGGTCCTCTGGACAAACAGTTTTCAAACAGCCTCCCGATAGTGTTTCAGAGTGCAGAACAATAGTTTCCGGTGCAGTTTTCAGGACAGTGGCGCCCGCGCCCCCGTCCCGAACATTTTCAGTCCGATTTTGACTTCGGGTACACATCTGCATTCTTATTTCATCCTTGTATTTACAGCTGTTCATTGTTTAATCTCAATTCTACAATCTTGTTATTAGTTCATACTTGCATTTTGGGATTAGGGTTTGAACTTGTATCATTTTAGCTTTCAATTTCAACAAGGGAATAGGAATCCTAATAGATATCCCATGGCTCTCTCTTTCACAAAAAGAAGTAGCCAATTGTGCGATATCTCTAGGCTCTTTCGTATTCCGTAATGTGTGTCAAAAGGTAGGATTAGGGCATGTTAACCTAGCCTCGCTTTTTCCCCTACACATTTTGGTGAACCCGACGTGAATCTATCATTGCTTCCTCTTGCATTGCATGTGTTAGATCTAGATTTAGATTTAGTGTATTTTCATTTCATTTTCATTAAAAAGAAAAAAAAAAAAAGAGTGTGTTTCTTTGCATTGTGTGTTTAAATTTTATGCAATCTTTTCAAAATGTCAGATTTTTATTTGCAAAATGTTCATGCTTTTGATGATTATTATGAGTATAGCCAAGATGAATTAGATGAAGCTTTAGATGAGTTTTTAAACCCTAAGGATGCTAAACCTTCATTTTACCAAAAACTCATAAACCTTGTTACTATGCCATTTAGGTGTGATGAGAAAGATAAGTCGAATGATTCCTCTCAAGGATACATTCCTATCCACTCTTCCCCTGAATCTAGTAACATGGTTGTTTTCAATAATCCCCTCTATGAGGGGATGTCTCCTTTTGAATCAAAAGACAAACCCTTTAACCGATATGATCATGCTTTGTTGGATGATGCTCTTGATGACTTTGTGGCTTTGTCGAAACCTATAAACAAAAACAAGACCTCTAAATTGGTTAACATGATAAATTTGAATGAATATAACAAGCCTCTCTTTGAAGTCCAAGGTGCTTATCCTTCTCCCACCTTTCAAATTCCTAAATCACCTCTCCTTATTGTTCAAGGAAGGTATGATCATGATTCCTTTTGTACCCCGAATAAACCAATCATCACCGTACAAGGAAGAAAACCTATAAGTCCTTACAATTATGCTAAGCAAATAACTAGAGAGAGTTATCATGCGGTTGCCCATACTTATCATACCAGAAATAATAGGCAACCTAATCCTCCTCCTGTTATTCCAGTCTCTCTTCCTAATCCTCAACCAATTCTTCCTCAAGCTCCCCGTATTTCTCAAGTTATGGGAAAGGAATATGATCTCATAGAACAACTTAAAGCTACCCCTGCTAAGATATCCCTTTGGGATTTGATTCAAACTTCTTCCGCTCATCATGGAATGTTACAAGATGCTTTGAAAGATTTGAATGTTCCTCCACCGAATACATCTAGTAATATAGCATCTTTTGTTAACTCTGTGATGAATCCTAAAGCTCAAATTGTGTTTACCCAAGATGAGTTGCCTACAAGTGAAATTCAACAACAATATGATCCCTTGATGATTGTGGTTGTCATGAAAGACACTGCTATAAGACGAACACTAGTAGATAATGGCTCTGGCCTTAATGTGTGTAGCATTAATCTATTGCATAAGATGAATGTGGATACATCTCTTATTGAGCCTGACTCTCGTCCCATTCGTGGCTTTGACAATGTGGCTAAGACTTCATTGGGTATCATCACCTTACCTCTCACAGTGGGACCTGTTACTTTGCCTACTCCTATCCATGTTATGCCAGGAAATTTAACATACAACTTGTTATTAGGGAGGCCTTGGATTCACAGCATGCAAGCTGTCCCCTCTACATTACATAGACAAGTTAAATTCGTTTATAATAATAAGACATATACTTTGATAGGAGATACTAATTTTCAAGCTTGTCTACAAACATCTAATTCCAAAGGAGATTCTTCTAAGCCATCCTCGTCTAGTGATGACTCTTTAAACAAGAAACCTATCGATGAGTCTTCGCTCTCCGATGATCAAAATCCTTTGGATGAATCTGGAACTCCTAAAGAAGATCCTTCTCGACTTGAAACTACACATAAAAAGGATTTTGATCCTGAGAAGGTTCTCGCAGAAGATGATTGGGGATCTCTTGATTTTAACCCTACCTTTGTAGGTGAATATAAGGTTCCTTCTAGAGAACTTAAAGTTGAAAAGAAGGAAGAAGCTGAAAATCACAAAGTTGAAAAGAAAGAAGAAGCTAAAAATCAATCAACCTTACCTGAATCTATGAGTAATAATTTTGTGGCCGCTTCTCAAACTTCTTCTCCTCACATCTATAATTATGAAGAGTTTGATTCTTTGTCTTATGAAAAACCACCTTTCCTTCCTGAAATGGCTGATCGTTATGGTCGTGGTTTTCGCATTTTTGCTAAGCATGGGTATCATGGAAAAGGTTGTGGTGCTAATGAACAAGGGATAAGAGCTCCTCTAGAGACTAATTTTCAACATTATGCCTTTGGACTTGGCTATAATCCCTGCAGACGTACTAAAGCTTCTAAAAGACCATGCATTAGTGTTAATGCTATTTCTACATCTTTATCAATACAACACCCTGAGTATATTGATTCTTCGGGTGATTGTGCTCTGGATATCTTCCCTACCGACGATGCTTTAGCTGAGTTCTTGGGAGCCTATGACACTCTTCCTCGTTATCATCACAATAGGGGACTCCCTTATTGTTTGAACACTGAAGCCTATTTTGGAAAAGAGATTGATAACGATAAGATTGTGAAAGAATTCCCTCAGTTAAAGGATACTCCTCAACAAAGTAATCTTCTCATAAGTGACACCACTGATGTTAAGATGGATCCTTGCAACAAAGAGAAAGTTATTAAAATTGGGAAATGTTTGGATGAAGAGGAACAGATACAATATGAAGAATTATTGCATGAATTCCCTGAGATCTTTGCTTGGACATATTCTGACATGCCTGGTATAGATCCTAAGATTGTTACTCATAATATTTTCTTAGTTCCTGATGCTAAGCCCGTGAAACAAAAGATTCGAAAAATGAATCCTAAGGTGGCTCTGCTTGTTAAGGCTGAGATTGAAAAATTATTGGAGGCTAGATTTATCCGCCCTATTGACTATTCCCCATGGATTTCAAATATTGTCGCTGTGGCTAAACCAGATAACAAAATAAGAATGTGTACCGACTTTCGAGATCTAAATAAAGCTTCTTTAAAAGATGATTTCCCTCTTCCAAACATTGACATGATAGTTGATTCTACGGCAGGACATGCCTTGTTATCCTTCATGGATGGTTTTTCAGGCTACAATCAAATTTTCATAAACCCTCAAGATCAATTCAAAACCGCTTTCACCACTCCCTGGGGTACGTTTTGTTGGATAATGATGCCTTTTGGACTTAAAAATGCCGGTGCAACTTATCAACGAGCGATGACCCTTATCTTTCATGATTATATGCATAAGATTTTAGAGGATTATGTTGATGATATTTTAGCTAAATCCTTTCTTCGCATGGATCATGTTAAAATCCTCCGTCAAATTTTTGAAAGAATTCGTAAATATCACATGCGCTTGAATCCCCGAAAATGTGTTTTTGGTGTGGATAGTGGAAAACTGTTAGGATTCATAGTTTCGCATCGTGGGATTGAGGTGGACACTAAGAAAATAGATGCTATTGTTAACATGCCACCTCCTCGAAATGTGTCTCAACTTAAAAGCTTACAAGGAAAGATTCAAGCTATTCGTAGGTTCGTGTCTCAACTTGCGGATCGTACCTTTCCTTGTACTCAACTTCTTAAAAAAGATATCACTTTTCAATGGAATGAAGATTGTCAGCAAGCATTTGAAGATTTAAAAGTGTATTTGGCTAGTCCTTCTATTCTTCAACCTGCTGAACCTTCTAAACCTTTCCTTCTATATACAGCTGCTTCCTCTCATGCTCTCGCAGCATTGTTGGCCCAACATGATAAAGATGGTAAGGAATGTCTGGTTTATTACATAAGTCGTACCTTACTCGATTATGAGACCCGATATTCTGTGATAGAAAGACAATGCTTGGCCGTGGTGTTTGCAACTCAGAAATTGAGACACTATCTTTTAAATTCAGAAGTCCACGTCATGGTTAAGTTTGATCCTTTGAAGCATCTTTTCTCTAAAACTGATTTATCAGGACGTCTAGCTAAGTGGGTTATGATGTTAACTGAATTTGACCTTAAATTTGTTTCACAAAGAGCAATTAAAGGACAAGCGTTGACCGATCACTTAGTTGAGGCCCCTTCACCTTTCTCCTTCCCTAACCCTGAGTCCTTTCCTGATGACTTCATTCTTTCTATAGAGAAGGATGAAACCTGGGAGTTATACTTTGATGGCTCTAAGTGTCGTACGGGATCGGGGGCAGGTGTTGTTCTAGTTTCTCCTACAAAGAAACCTATTCCCTTATCATATCGTCTAAATTTCCTGTGTACCAATAACATTGCTGAGTATGAGGCTCTTATAGCGGGAATAAAAGCAGCCTTAGCTCTGAATATAAAACACATACATATCTATGGAGATTCGCAATTAATTATAAGACAAGTAACAGGAATGTATCAAGCAAAATAAGACAAATTATCACAATATAAAGACCTTGCTATCTCTTTATTACAAAATTTCGATTCTTATACCATGGAACCCGTTCCTCGAAAAGATAATCGACATGCGGATGCAATGACATGTGTGGCTTCTCTAGTATCTTTAGAGGACCCTATGGTTGATCTTAATTTCATTATTCACAATCTTATTTCTCCGGCTATTGAAGACGATTCTAGCTTGGTAACATGTTGTGACTTTGTAGATTCAGATGAATGGTACTCGCATATCGTAAGATATTTGACCGATGGTACCTTTCCTGATTCCGCTAATAGGAACACTAGGGCTAGAATCCGCAAGCTGTCTGCTAGATATATCATCCTTTCTAATGTCCTTTATCGAAGGGGTTATGATGGTCTTCTCCTTCGTTGTCTTAACAAGTCGGAAATCCCCGTTGCTCTTGAAGAGGCACATTCAGGTGCCTGTGGGGGGCATTTTGGGGGCAAATCCTTAGTTCATAGATTGCTTCGTATGGGATACTATTGGCAAACTATGCAGAAGGATTCCTTTTCATTTGTTAAGAAATGTCATCAATGTCAACAACACAATAATCTGATTCATGCTCCTGCCCAAGAACTTCGTTCTCAAGTAGCTTCTTGGCCTTTCTCCGCATGGGGTTTGGATCTTATTGGAAAAATTTCTCCTCCTTCATCTCAAGGACACACCTTCATTATAACCGCAACAAATTACTTTACGAAGTGGGTAGAAGCTATTCCCCTTCGCTCTACTACTGCTGAAGTAATTTGTCAATTTCTTCTAGAAAACATTATTTCTCGATTTGGGATACCTTCCACTATTATCTCAGATAATGGGACATCGTTTAAAAACAAGGACGTGAAGAAATTCCTTGAGAAATATCATATCAAACATCGATTTTCTACACCATATTATCCTCAGTCAAATGGTCAAGCCGAATCATCCAATAAGATAATTGAACAAATTCTTTGTAAAACCGTGAATAAGCATGGTAAGGATTGGAGTAACCAGCTAATCTATGCTCTTTGGGCTTACCGAACGAGTGTACGAATTGCTACGGGAACTACTCCTTATAATCTTGTTTATGGTGCTGACGCTATTATGCCCTTAGAATTAGAGATTCCATCACTTAGGGTTTCTCTCAAAGGTATAGTAGATGATGACTCTTATAGAGAACAACGACTTCAACAGCTTGAGATGCTTGATGAACAGCGTATAAACGCTCTTGAGCATATTCAAGCGTATCATAAAACTCTACAACGAAGTTATAATGATAAGGTTATTCAATGTTCCTTCTCAGTAGGTGACTTAGTCCTTTATGAGAATCAGCGCAATGTGAATGCCTTACGTGCCGAAAAGGGAAAATTTAGTCCTAATTGGCTTGGACCATATATCGTTATTGAGGATTATGGATCAGGTGCTTACAAAATAGCGGATGTAGACGGTACGCCTCTTAAAGAACCTATCAATGCTATGCACTTGCGTAGATATTATGCTTAATTCTTCGTTTCTTATCTATCTTCTTTTCAATTCTTCAACATTGGATAATATGTTAGTATCTCTTAATTAAAGCAAAATAGAATTAAATGTTATATTGTTTAATCTATATTGCTTCGTTCCTGACAAGCGTGTCTTCTTACTTCATAGTTTGTCTTGAATTCATTTATGTAAATTGTAAAAGATTTACATTTCCATTATGCTAGCATATTATACAGTGTCGTTATGTGTTAAGTAGAATCGTATCATGTTGTGTTTAAGTTCAAAATTAAATCACATTAGTTATATGATTCTTAGACTTAATACATATTTCTTCCTTATCATCAATGTTGTACTTGATTAAACATTTTAATTAAGTCACGCATGTATCAATTTAATCATGGAGCATTGAGAAATCAATCACAAGGAAATTAAATTCTGAACATACATGTACATTTACCAAATGTATTAGATTTAATCAAAACAAAGTATACATTGTTTTAGGCATTAAAGATAACACATTTGAGACAAAAGAGAAACATGTATATACATATATATATGTGTGGATCGTATACAAATATAGGTCACTGTATATCAAAAATGTGACCTCTCTTTTACATCATAAAATCACTCTCCAATACAACAAATCTCCAAATCTCCACTCGCTGGTAAGTGGATAAGCGAACACCCTAGGTCGCTCGCTCGCTGTACTCAGTGGAAAGCCGACGGGCCTGGTGCATGTGAAATGCTCTAAAATCCACACCTGCAGAAGTGTGCATGTCATCAAACTGCAACCCTGTCCGAATACATACTCCTCAAGGTCGTGATAGAGATGTGCAAGCATGCTCCGACCCCACGCATACACTCTCCTATGTCTCTCCATCGCTCTGATACACCATGTGAGGCCTCCATGCATGTGTGTCCCTCGCCCATTAGGGCAGACGGCTAGTGCTATGATGGCTATCATAAGGCGTCTCAGAAGTGGTACCTCCCCTGTAGGATGTAAGAGCCAGCTGACCATGATGCGACCTCTCGTCTCCCTCGACATGACTCTCCCTATGCAATACACCTGCTCTCTCTGATGATCCTCCGCTGACCGATCGGTCGTGTATGTAACTGTCACTCCTCTGATAGGAAGACGAAGTATACGGTACACATCCTCGAGTGTGACCGTCAGCTCTCCTACTGGAAGGTGAAAAGTGCATGTATCAGGATCCCATCGCTCCATCAAGGCCATCAGCATCGCAGGATGAAATCGAATGGCCGGCATGAGAATCACAGACCACAATCCTACAATCGATAGTGTGTCTCTCTCTGATTGAGTCAGTCGCGGAATCTGATCTCGCAAAGTGCGAAGAATATGTCCCGCTGTATGCTCTCTCATGTACGGGAGACCCTGCAACACGAAAACATGACCGTAATCAGTACTCGATCATCAAAATCGCAAATGCAAACTGTCGCACATTGTATGCTAGCCTTGTAACCCCTCGCCAGGCCCTGATTGGGGACCATGGCGCCCTGTCAGGGACCATGGCGCCCTGAGGGGACCATGGCGCCCTACAGGGACCATGGCGCCCCTGTCAGGGACCATGGCGCCCTGGGGGGACCAGGGCGCCCCACAGGGACCATGGCGCCCTGGGTGGGCCCCAGTCGGCCTCAAGACCCACATACGATCACGAAAAAGTCAAACATGCGAAAAATCAAAGTCAAACATTCAATCAACTCACCTCGTCCAGTGGCTCGTCGTCAATCACGGCCTGGCGCAGGATCTCAATCCTTGTGGGACGCTTCGGTCGTCGTGAAGGCATGATGATGGCTAGGTGGGCTCCGTTGCAGTGAATAGTATTCTGAAATCGACAAAGTGACGAATACAAGTGTCACTTTCGAAGTATATACTCTCGTTTGCTTATTCTTACTTTGTGAAACCCTAATTTTTCCTCTCTCATTCATCTTATCATAACTTGAGTTTGGGAGATGCGATTTTCGATCCGTTTGTTGCGTTGGAATCATATTTTCCTTCTCCTACTCTCGGGATGTTCCAAAAAGTGCTCTGATGAAGCCTATTTAGTGAACACCCCTCATCAATACTATCTTACACAATTTGTCGCAAGTAAACATGCTACCCTGTTTCACCTCCCTAATAAGCAAGTCGAAACAGGGGGGGCATATAGCTACTCACAGATTTCATCACTTTCCCTAGTAAGCATTAGGTGATTTTGTGATCTAACGTTTGTTTTGTAGGGTGCGGTTCCTAACTGTGTACTGCAGATACCGCTAGGGGCTTCGTCTGACATCTTATGGATATATCCTTTTTCAAATAGTGTTTACTTTTCTGTACTTTAGCTTGCATATGCACGTAGTACTCATATGACCGCTAAAGTGGGGGCTAAATGTAGCATCGTAAATTGTACGCACTCGCTAGGGTGGTACAATTTCACACCTAGTTTAGCACCCGCCTTAGTGCATTTTGCATTCTGCATTGCATTTCTCCTTAAGCACTTAATTAATCAAATTAATTAGGTCTAAGGTCCTATTTCATCATTCTCTACATCACAAAGTTGGGCCCTTTCACTAAAGCGCGCCCTTTGCATTTTATTCCTCCAATACATCACTTAATCAAAAACCCTAATTAAGTCCTATTTCGAACTTGGGGGCTTGGTTTCGGGGTCAAAACATCTCGAAATCACCTGTAACTTCGGGATTCTCTCTAAAATCATCATATCCGATGGCCCTGAAAATTTGGTGAAAAGTTGTCGGGACCGTGGCGCCCGGAGTGCACATGGTCCCGGACATTTTTCCCGAAATTTTGGGAGCACGATCCAATCATAAAATAAAGCTTAACCCCAAGAAATTGGCGGGATATTCAATCTCTAGGTCGGCCAAAATACGAATTTACGATCTAGGGTTTCCTACATAAGAGCTCTCTTTCTTCATGAGAAGGGATCCGATTTTGGTTTTGAGGAACTTCATATGCAGCGAAAGAGCAGATCTTTGAAAACTTCAACAACATTCAACATCATTCTATCAAGCATCTACCAAATTCATTCATCCACTTAAGGCTTGGAAGACATTGAAGAACAATAGGAGATTACCGACTGAAGATTGGCTTGTACTCCTCCCTTGAGGGTTGGGTATGATTTCATGTTGTTTTCATGTCTTTGCATAAGCTTCAATACGTCATTTATTCATGCTTTAGATCACATTGCATCTTGATTTAGAGCATTTACATTATCACTTGCAAGCAATTAGGGTTTACTTTCTAGGTTGCTCTAGTTTGCTTTCTTGCATTTTTGGACCTTGCACACACACTAGGTCTGCACACACAATACATTTTACAAAACAAATTGGCTATTCGTGGAGGTGGAAATCACCAAAGCGGGGGTTTGACTAAGGCAAAACCCTATATAGCCGCCCCTCCCCCTTTTTCAGATATCATTGCAGGTTTCGGGATTTGGACGACGCCGTGGGATACAGATCCGGAGAGAGAAGGTCGAGACAGCACCCTGTGTGAAATTGCAGAGCAGAAGACTGGGACAGGGGCGCTGGGCGCCCTGGTCTTGCCAGGACAGGGGTGCTGGGCGCCCTGGTCCCTGGGACAGAGGCGCTGGGCGCCCTGGTCCTCCAGACAGACAGTTTTCAAACAGCCTCCCGACAGTGTTTCAGAGTGCAGAACAACAGTTTCTGGTGTTGTTTTCAGGACAGTGGCGCCCGCGCCCCCATCCCGAACATTTTCAGTCCGATTTTGACTCTGGGTACACATCTGCATTCTTATTTCATCCTTGTATTTACAGCTGTTCATTGTTTAATCTCAATTCTGCAATCTTGTTATTAGTTCATACTTGCATTTTGGGATTAGGGTTTGAACTTGTATCATTTTAGCTTTCAATTTCAACAAGGGAATAGGAATCCTAATAGATATCTCGTGGCTCTCTCTTTCACAAAAAGAAGTAGCCAATTGTGCGATATCTCTAGGCTCTTTCGTATTCCGTAATGTGTGTCAAAAGGTAGGATTAGGGCATGTTAACCTAGCCTCGCTTTTTCCCCTACACAGTAAATAAGGTTGTAAATGCTATCGAAGGTGCTGGTGGAAAAATAGATGAAAGTGATGTTGTGAGAAAAGTGTTGTTGACACTGCCCAAATCCTACAAGCCTGAGAGGTTTTCTATTGAGAAGAGTAATGGTCTGGATAAGTACACTCTAGACCAACTTCTTGGTTCACTATTTTCTTTTGAGATTACTGAAATGGATGACATCAAAAAGGAGAGGAGAGAAGCAACATTCAATGTTTCAAAGACATCTGAAGATGAACCGCTAGATGAGCTTGAAGAAAACTTTGTAAGAAGATTGATTGGAGGAACCAGAAAGTACAAAGGTATGTTACCTTTGAAATGCTTTAATTATGGTAGAATTGTTCATTATGCTTCTAAATGTATGTATAAGGAATACTACAAAAGATCCGATGGTGATGAAAGGAAGGATAGATACAAAAGTAGTGACAGAAATAAGAAGACAAATGACATAGATAGAGGAAAAAGAGGATTTTGTTCAATAGAGACACACTTATCTGAAGATGAAGATGGCGATGATTCAAACGTAGAATTATTGTTCTTAGCAATAAAGGAGATGGATAAAGGATGGTTTGCAAGACCAAAAAATATGAAGAAAAATGGAAACCTTGTGAAAGAAAAGGCTACTTTGCATGCTAAAGTTGAACTGAAATCTTGGATCATTGACTCTGGTTGCTCAGATCATATGATTGGTGATAAAGGGAAGTTCATTAATCTTGAGAGGTATGATGGTGGATTGGTGAAATTTACAGGAGAGGAAGATGCACCTATTTTTGGAAAATGATGAATTACAATTGGTGGTAAGCATAAGATTGATGATGTTTACTATGTCAAAGGTCTGAGACATAATTTGTCAAGTTTAAGTCAGATGTGCAATAAAGGTTATAAGGTCACATTTAAAGAGTCGAAATGCTAAATAAAAAAGAAGGTATAATGAAGTTAGTTGCAGAAGCTATGAGAATAGATGGGAATGTCTACTATGTGAAAGATAATAGTGGAAGCAACTATTTGATGGCACAAGTTTGTGGAGAGTGGAATTAGACTAAAAATACACCTAAATCTATAAATGAAGTTATTCTTGTTATTGTAGAAGAAGAGAAACCTTATGAAGTTAAAATTTGGATAAAGATGGTTGACGAGATCTGAATTTGTTAGAGGAAAGTCAGACATTAAATGAAGTTATTCCTGTTGCTATAGAATAAAAGAAATCTCCAAAAGTTAAAAGTTGGATAAAGATAGTTGAAGAGGATCTGAATCAAACAGAGGATATTCAAACATTAAAACGTACACCTGAAGTGGTAAATAAGAGCAAGACATAAATCTTGAGTAGGCTGATTAAAGATAATAAAGAAAAAGAAAAGATAAAAAATGAATCAAATCTAGATGAACTTACTATGATCCAGTACAAAAGGAAATTTAGGAATCTTTTGTTCAAACCAAGTACTCATCATCTTTCAATGGTAACTATTTTACATGCAATAAATTTGGACATAAAATAAGTGAGTGTAGAAATTAGAAGGCTTCACATTCCTTCAGTAAAAGATGCTATGCTTGTAATAAGTTTGGTCATAAAGCTAATGTGTGTAGAATAATAAGGAATGGAAATATGAATGCAAGGTATGGTAGGAATGTTAGTTTTTCAAGGGATATTGCTATACTTGCAGTATGCATGGGCACAAGGTCGTTGAGTGTAGGTCTAATAGAAGATTCATAACAACTAGTAATGATAGGATGAATAGAAGTGAACTACAACAAGGTTTGGTATGCTATAACTACAACAAGATTGGATATATTGTTAATTATTTCAGAGAAAGGAATGGGAAGTCTACTGATCTAGAAAATAAGATTGATCTTAAAGAGAAGTTGTAGATATTGTGGATGAAGAAATCAGATGAAGATACGGTTATGAATGGATCTACACCCTCAATTGGTATTGATTCTTCAAGGAACTAAACTTAGCATTGTGTTTGGGGGGAGATCTACCTGAAATATCTTATGAACCCCCCTCAAGGATCATAAGATAGAATCAGGCGCACTTCAATAATTTGCCTTGAAAATTCTATTAGTATTATTCTCTTGTTGTAGTACCTTCAGAGAAGGAATGGTTCCTTTAGGAAGCTAAATATTTTGATGCATGTAGATCTTGGGAATTGAATATGCCAAAACTTCCATCCTTTTATTAGTGTTATGGCTTCTTGATTTATTTTGTAGCATGCATCTCCAATAAATTGATTGATTATGGTATATAGAAAAGCATCATTGACCCTTTTGAAGTGAGTCCCTACCTTCTTGTACTCTGACTGGGGATAGAGGTCACAAATTTTTCTTCCACCCAGGCTTCTCCTATGATTCCTTTTGTATTACGACCTAGAAAGTTACCCATCCTCACTAGCAAATAAACCACATATGAAGACATATAGAACCTTTTAGTGTTGACCACAGAGGTTGAATAGGAATGAATTTGGTCTAAAATAATTTTTCCCCAATCCAAATAATCCACTTTCTTAAGAATGAAATTGATGTATTGGAACATCCAAATCTCATTTCTCAATTCCTCTTTCCCCATTTCTCTACTCTGAATAGTTGTAATGTTAGCTACTTTTGGGTTGAAATCCTCTTTTGTCAACTTGGTCTTTGCCATTGATTTTCTTTTAGCTTTGAGTTAATGTTTGTTGAGATGTCTTATGTGGGTAGCATCATTAGACTCATATGTTATTTTGACCTATGCCTCAATCATCATTTTGTGCTCCCTATGAGGAGATAGATCAAATGTTATCTTAATCATTGCAATAGTAAAATCCACTATCTCAATCCCATAGGGATCTTGGCACTTTCTTGTCCCTAGCTTATAATTCCAAGCAATAGCAAGGATGAGTTTAGGAGATTGGATCATGAGAAGAACTTAATGCATGTTCCAAGCTATAATTGGAAATATTCCTATACTTTGGAGTGACATTATCTCCAAATATATCATTTTCAAGGGCATTTGGGTCAATGTGACCAATCTATGTATTTGTGATAATCTAC
This sequence comes from Cryptomeria japonica, assembly GCF_030272615.1. Lineage (NCBI taxonomy): Eukaryota > Viridiplantae > Streptophyta > Pinopsida > Cupressales > Cupressaceae > Cryptomeria > Cryptomeria japonica. Next base: position 269,867,035 of record NC_081406.1, read on the forward strand.
AATTCTGATAAAATAATTGACACTTGGGGAACCCCTATAATTTGTATCTCATGTTTAAAGAGATTTTATCAACCATAGATTTCTTGCCTTTCCTCTATGCTTTCTCACCTTCTATGGCTAGATCATCTTCTATCAACTCTACTTCCTCTTGATACATTTGGTTAACCTGCAATATAGTAAAAAATCCTTAAGAACTAGAAAAATCCATTAACATCCTTTAATCACATCAATTCTAGTAGTTTTAGCCTAGCATGAGAGTTTAGGTTTTAGGAGAATAGATAATTTAAGAATTGAGATTCTGAGTGGATGAGATACCTAATGACTTGGTCGAAGGATACCTATGGGTCTTATGATCCCATAAGGCTATGGTAGGAAATGGGTAATGCCTTTAATCATTTGATTCATTTAGGTGCAAAAGTCGAATAACTAGGAGGATCATTTTTAAAACAACTTGAGAGTTGAAATCTTCATAGGGCCCGAATTCCCAAAAGGATACAAATGTTTTATCTTCAATAAATATTAGGAAACAAGATTGTAGAGGGATGTGAGACATTAAGCTTGTGGGTTTATGATATAATTGGGTCTCAAAGTCTTGCAAGGATCGAACTATAATACAATCAAGTGCTCAAGACCCAAAGACAAAAACCCACTAAAAATTTCATCAATAAACATATGGACAAGGGTGCCTCTAGAGTGTCTCTGTGATCCTTAGGATAATGAAATGTAATTCCCTTGACCTCCCAGTTTTGGCTCAAATTTGGTAGGAAGTAGATTCAAAGTTTCAGAGTTTCAAATCCCATTCTAGTGCTCAATGATTCATCAATTAGACAAGGGTTCCTAACAACAACGACCTCTCAGTTTCAACTCATATTTTAGACATAGGTTCCCCTATGCACCCCCTTTCTAGTTCTATACTTGTTAGTTCATTTCTAGATCTGCATTTGCTAGTTTATGTTGTTTATTGTCAATTTTGCACATTTATCCCAGTTCTTTACATTGAACTTCTAATCAATTCAAATTAATCAACTAAGGAGAACAATCAAACACTAGAGTGCCCAACTCTCACCAATAGGTTCGAAGTTTAGGCCTAATTGATTCTTCTTTAATGTAGTTTATGGGATTAGGTTTGATTCATAGTTTGCATATTTACACTAGTGAATCCATATTTCCCTACACTACAAAAACCAAACAAATACATAAAGAGAACCAAGACGAAAAGCACCAACCTAGTTCAAATGCCTCAACGTAAAGGGAGACAAGAAAGAATGTGGGCACACATAGAGACAACACCAAGAAAATTATAATCTCTAACCAAAAATCACCAAATTCACATGCATATTGATCTCATTGGAGCTCTAGAAGATTAATTTTCTCAAAAAGTAAAATTTCTAATGCTCAATTTTGTAAATGATAATTAAAATCAACTAAATAACAATTTTCAGATGATAGGAAAATCATTAATGTAGTTAGTAAAGGAAAAAAAAGTGGTCCAAATGTGGATGGAAGGACCAAAGTTTGAAGATCCAAGTTTCTCCCAAAATCTTGAAGTTTGAGGGAAAGCAAGAAGGCGGGAGTGGGAACTCAAGGCAAATAAGTACCTTAGGACAAAATTTTTGAGGTCCTCTTGAGACCCAAATTCCTTATGAATAGAAAATAAAATAAGAGCATGAGTGGAGATGTAGACCAAATGAGGACTTTAGGGAAATATTCCTAAGGTCCGTCTAGGACCTGAAGTCCGAAAAAAGATGAAAGAAAAGAAAAGAAGTGGGAAAATAGACTAACAAAGGATTAAAGGACTAAGTACTTGGATCTATTTAGGACCCAAAGTCCCACCAAAGGCAAAAGGAAATAGGAGGGGGTCCTCATTTTTCCTTAGACAAAATACAAGGGTGTCTATGTAGCGCACAATAGGAGAATGTTGAGGCAATGTTGGAGGGGTTTTCTATGGTTGTTTTTCACCAATATTTTTATGAATTAGTGAATGAGGGTTTTCATAAGTTATTGGGGGATTTTCAATTCCTATAAATTAAAAAAAAATTAACTCAAAACAATTTCTATCTTGATTATTAATCAAATTTTATATTAAAAAACTAACAAAACTTACCTTCGTGACCTTGGGGACATCATATTGGCATTTTAGTGGAAAATTAACAATTATTTGGTGATTATTGTCTTACTTGACAACACAAGTGCACACTCTTCAAGTTGATGTATAATATTTTGTTGGTATGAGGGCAAGTTCAAATGAGTTTGGTCTCTTGATTTTTTATTTTTATAATTCTCATAATGTAGGATTTTTATAACACAATTGTGTTGTGTATTTTATAAGACCAAAATGTGGCATGCACACTTTTTTGTTCCCATCCTTTTTCTCTTACCCATCTTATAATTGATAGAGGTGTTTGAGAGGAGTAATTTTACTCATTCTCTTCAACATGACTTTCATCATTTATTATATTGAATGGATAAGTATTTGAAGGTGTTGAGGGATTTATATTTGATACCTAAAATTTATTTATTCAACAAAAATACAAGTCATAATTGTTTCATTTTACTTGGAAATTCTAACTCTTACACATCATAGTAGTATGATTCCTTTGATTAAGTTTCTCTAAATTACCCAAAACATGCTCACAAAATAACATAGTCATTTTTTTTTAGAAAATGGGCATGAATGGGTTGTGGTTGTTCTTTTTTTCTTTTGTGAAGGTTAAAACATGATAATATTATAATGCACTCATATTTAGGCTTGGTAATGAATGAAATTTGGGCTCAACATTGTCAAACCATAGTAGGATTACAACATGAGTGCATTATTATTTTATAATGTGATCATATTATTGATTATTTTGATTCAAAATATATTTTGGTCCCCATTGTTTTTACACATACCCTAATTCCTATCATTGATGTCTATAGCCAACTACCTATACAACCTTGACATGATTGCTATTAGATTTATCCTATCAAAAAGCTATCTACATTTTTAGAGGGTCTTATCCTATCTCAACTAATTGACATCAATAGTATCCTGTCAAGTCATCAAGACTACTCATGGCATTACCACTACCTAGAGGTAATCCTTTGGGGGTGACACATGTAGATGCTCTTATACCCAACATTGAAGTAATGATTCCTTACACATAAATAGTTCACCCCTCATTTGTATGAATGTATGGAATTCATCATAGAACTAGGAAAATTGGTAGTAACCTCTTACAAGTACTATGTATTGCTCATCCACCTCCAAAAAAAATTATATCAAACCATAGGGTATATGTGAGCCCTATTTATTGATAAGAATGAATAAAACAATTATGAAAATTAACCACTATCATGCCTAAAACAATTGCCCATCATTATCCTTGTGGACAAGACTCCAACTTGTTGAAACCCCACCTAACCTATTGACCTTTGATATAAATATTAATCCCACAATAATGTGGTGGTGTATTCCTCTACTTTCCTCCCTCTCATTGTGATGCAAGGAATCCTCCGTACATCATCCATCATCACTTCTATCTTAGTTATAGGTAGGTGAATTGTGCTTACATCATAATCACATTACTTAGCTAGTGCAATGAGCATATGTCATGGAATAATATCAATAGTATTGCAATAGGCTTGAGACCTATATCATCTAGAAATGCCAATTGCATGTATCATCCTTGATTTGTAGACCTTGTAGACTAATCACCTATAGATTTTACACATGCTTCCAAATTTTTACATTAGATTGCAAGACATAAAAATAAAATTGGTCATTAGTATTTGCTTAATGATAAAATAAATTAATATTTTGACAAGATTAACGTGGCTTAATATGAGTTTGAAATTTGAGAGAGACTTGTAGGACAAGTTTGGGAGCTTGGGAAGGACTTACAAGATGAGTTCTAAATCACAAAAATATACAAAACATCATTTTAACTTCACTGTGCTTAATATGTGTGAGTACTTAGTCACCTTTATAGGAATGTGACCTCCTCAAACTACTATTATTGTTGAATTTAAGATAAAATTAATTTCTAAAATGCACTAATTTCAAGACGGTGTTACACAAATGAAATCAAATTTTTACCATTCACCCTTCCATTTATAGTTGAGTGTCTATCTTGCAATTTACAACTTTTTCATCATATAACTTCTATTTTTAATTAGTGCAATCATATCAATGATGACATTCATTACTCACATTATCATTTTATATGTATGTAATTAGGCTCATTTTCCACATATGGTGCATTTATTATTGCCCCCTTCTCACACAAATGACACTTTTTTCATATATCGTATTTTGAGGTTTGTATTGACACACAATTATTATCTATATGCTTTGACATGTCCCAACACCACATATTTTTTGATTTAGCATAAATTTAATTCTTGGACTATGAAAAAATATTGATAGATAAAATACTTAATTTTACATGTGCTCTGTTAATCATATTAGTCACACGTGTTTTTCACCTAGATATTAACACAATACACATTATTACATGATTCCATTTCATTATTTAGGCTTATATTATTCAATTAAATTGCCTACCTTATTTGATTATTATACTATGACCATGAGCGTAAACCGATGCATCTCTTGACTTTAACATGGAAGTGGTATATATCCCCCTTTTTATATTTTTGTCACAATTGCCATATTTTACAACATGTGAGGTATTGAACCTTCCTCTTTTACATATGGTTACACTTTGTTACATTATCTAAATCCTATGTGAGGCCCCTTATTTAATAGACCTCTCACACTTACATCTTACTTAGTTACATCTTTGATCAAATTCTAGGGTGATATGCTTAACACTTTCTTTTCTTTTACATTTGCAGATATTGTGCTAGTACTCTCATTTTATTTTTATTTGGGGCATTGAGCTAAACACTCCCCTTTCTATTACATGTGGAAGCAGTGTGTTAAGTTCTCTTTAGTGTTTTCCATTTGGAGGTATTGCACTAAGTACTCTCCTTTCAAGTACACTTAGAGACATTCTCCTAAGAACTTCCCTTTATCAACACACTATATCATTATACTTTACATACATATCTTGGCTACAAAGATTCACACCACCATACCTTTTTTCCTATGTTGGGGCAACATTATTTTATAGGAAGGCCATCTTCAACTCATGTGCTTATATGGTGCATTCTTTTGAGTCATTATTATATGTTTATATAATTGTGTGATTAAGATGCTTGACACATGAGTGAATGCTTATATATGATTACACAATCACATGCTTAGATTATATTAAGGTGTTATTTTCCTCTTTTGATAGATTGATTTATCCTATAAATACATCAATTATTGGGGGCATATCCTATAATAAATGTTCCTATGTGAAGATATGCATAGGATTATAAGAGCTTCTAGAGGTCCTCACCTTATGATAGTGCATACATACAAGGTAAACACATGTAATTGTATCCTTGCAAGGTCCATTTCTTTATATGGGGTTCATGTCGATATCCTCGAAGCACTTGAGATATTTACTTTTCATGCACTTGAGATATGCATGTGCATATTTTAGGATTCACATGTATATCAAGGTGGGGACAAAATGTAATGGTAAAATTTGCATACAATGCCATTTTACAAATGGTACAATCTCAAACAAATATGATTTACTTCCACCGATGACTAACTAAACACAAATTTGTGTTTGGGTGACTAAAGATTGTTGTATCCAATTATCAAACAATATGAAGAAAAGTAATTTACAAAAAAATCAATCCAAGATAAAAGTTTATACCACAAATACAAATTACTAGTCTATATTCTACTCATTTAAAAATAGGACAAATTCAATCTATTATTTTATTATATTTTTATTTGAAGAGCTATTAGCACCCCAACATCATTTGAACCTTGATGACAAGAACACATCACCACAACATAAGCATCACGCCATGTCAATACCTATTTGAAGAGTTATTTTACTTTTGTAAAAAAAAAAATTACTCGAGAAAAGCTATTATTCGTTATTTAATTATTTTACTTTTCAATATTTCATTCCATTAATAAGATGATATCTAGATGAATGAAATAGATTATTTGACTGAAAATAAAAAATAAAAAATCGATTGAAAAAAACTGAAAGAGAAAAGGAATTAAATGATGGGAGGGAATATTATTTAATTCAATTATTGATGAATCTAATATTGAAATAATTAAATTTAGATAAAATTATTGAATTAGATGTGACATTGAAATAGACTAAATAATCAAATCTGTTTAAAGGGATAAACTAATATAGCAGTCTAAGGTATAGATTTATTCCAAAACGCTTGGAATGCATGCAGACCATCCCGTACAAGAATGAGTATCTTTACGTAATTTTCTTTGCACTCTGATAAGTAACTGAATACTCTATCAACACCGTATTACTGTCTTTAATGATTTAGTACTTACAAGTAACATTTATGTTTCAAGTACAGACGAAAAACTGATTTGCAGAGTAAGTCTTGGGTTGATGAGTACTCTGTTTTTAGTTGATAGCAGCGGGCCCAGCGCTTAAAGAATCAAAATAAAAAAATGATTCCTTCAAAACAGAATACTCATTATAGTTGTGAAGAGTCACTACTAACACACAAATTTACTGAGATTGGCAGCAGAAAGAAAGACTCATTCAGCAAGACAACAGAAAGAGCTTTGTTGTTAATCATAATCTTTTCAAGGAGCAAAGCCAAACAGTAATCTAAAAGTATGTAATATGTTAAAATTTCATCCTCATGTAATATAATCTGAAACATTGATGACAATACAGTTTAAATCAAAAGTAGAAAAATCTACCATCATTGTCTATTCGTTAAAGCTCACCAAAAAAATACAGCATAATCATATGGGGGACAAGACTCCAACTTTGGGCCATCCTCACAATAGGCTAAGCTTACTTCTACTACAATCTCAGAGTCCATACCTCACAATAGGCTAAAGCTTACTTCTATAACATTCTCAGATTCTATATATCATATCAGAACTAGCTGTACATAGTCTGTTACAATACTATCATTGATACAGAGCACTCTGTCTAAGAGCGAGTAGAATGGGCCAAGTAAGCCAGAGAGCCAACTAATGGAGCATTGATATAGGTTGAAGGTTCAGACTGTTCATAATCATTTCTGTCATTAGCAAAGTGATCATTGCAATCTGGGCCACCCACAACTGCTCCAATTAAAAGGTTTGGATTGGGGGCATTGCTATTCAAGGCTTGGAAGCCTGCACTGCATCCAATGGCCTGTGGGTGTTGAGCAACTGAAGGCAGAGATGAGCCTCTGTGGTGAATTCTCTGTGGGTACTTGGAACCATACCCAACCATGTATGACATCTCCAGAGGATTGGACCCCAGTATATAGTTTACCTGCCATAACATAAAATGTCAAAGTCAAAATTTCTCAGAATAAGACCTGGGTTATAAGCTAAAATGCAGGGGCAGTTACTAAAATGTTTAGAATACAAGGATAAAAAGAATAAAAAAACCCTTTTAACACTTTTTGACTGTTATTTCCATCATTGTAGTTTTGACACCTAGTTATTCTTTTCAGTAACTGTTCTTTATACCTGGCGCTTTGCTATTGCTCTAAGCTTCCGAGGAGTCACTGTCATTCCCCCACAAGACACTAGATGTTTGGAGGCGCTGAGGTATTTAGCATAGGTCAAAAGTATGAAAGATGCAGATGTTACATACTGCAGATTAGCATCGGGCAATGTGTAGAGAAGTCCTCCTGTTCAAACATGCACACTAGTTTAGGTTCCAATCTCAACGGTACTGTTTATACAGATAAAGCGATTTTCACTTACCTGGTGTGTATTTAGACCCAGAAGCTGCCGTTCCAGGCAGGATGGAGCAGATATAGTTGTCAGCATGACCTTTGTAGTCTTGAAGAGATTTTACTTTTCCTATCAAGAATTCCTGCACAATACAATACACACCCACTTGCAGTTAGCCCAATCATCCATGAAAACATCCACTCAGAGAGCTTATCTTCTACAGTGTAAGACAGAAAAGTGAACCAACAAGAACGTTAAAAACGGCAGAGTCAATAAAATAAGTGAAGATAAAACCTGAAATTTATCAGTAGCCACAGTCCAAGTTATTATACCTTTGATAAAAGCACTCGGGCTCCAACATGTTTATTGTCCCACCCAAATGTATTGTCTGATTCATCAGCTCCTAAACTCTGGCCGTTTGCTTGAACGTAGTTCAAATATTTAGGATTTTTCGTTGCCTTGTGCAGCCATGCAGCTCCCCATAGCAGTTCATCCTAGGACGACACCCAAAACAATTAATTACACTCTGAAATTTCAGAGTAATATAATGACATTTCAGTGTAATATAAGCTGCAAGCATACCTAATGACATTTTACTGTAATATAAGCTGCAAGCATACCTAATGACATTTCGGTGTAATATAAGCTGCAAGCATACCTAATGACCACATTTAGTTTCTTTACCTGGTACCCAGAATAAGAGCAATAGAATGGACAGACTGCAGACTTGAGCGAGTTGCTGTAAGGTCCTCTGTGCTTATCAGCGAAGTCAAAAACCTAAAAGAGAGAATTTTATGAGCTACTGAACAAGAAACAGAGTTTATTAAAGCTTTGAAGCTGCTGCAAAAAAAATTACCATCATGGAAGCATGAATGAGTCTCTTGGAATAGGAAGGGTCTGTTTTACGAAACACTAGGGAGGCAGCTGCAAGTGCTGCAGCTGTTTCGGCAGCAACATCTGAGCCAGGGTTTTGGCTATCTATCTTATATGCAGTTCTGGCGGTGTCCATGTCCTCTGGCCTCTCCCAGCATTTGTGGTCATTGTTAGGATCCCCAACCTGCATAATTTCAGACAAGCCTCAATAATGTATAAACCCAAGTGATACAGCATCATGACTGAAATCATTCACACCATGTACCTGAACATATATGGTGCCTGGGTGAGCAGTAGCCTTGAGAAGGTAATCAGTGGCCCAGCGTATGGCAGTCCTTGCATTAGAGAGCTCACTGCCCATGAATCCACCAAACTCCAAAACACTCCAAGACAGCATTGTGGTTGTGAAGGCCATTGGGAATCCAAACTTAACATTGTCTCCCGCATCATAGTATCCTCCTGTTAAGTCCACCTGCATTGCAAGGCCAGCCATTACCAGTCATCACATTTACAGAACAAGGAAAACATAAACTGAAAAACAAGAAAGCAAGAACAGGATGAGTACATACATGGGCAGAAGCACCATCAGAAAGACCCGAGTTTCTTCTCCAGCTAATGCGTTGATTGGCAGGGAGCTTCCCAGAGCGTTGGCCCTCAAAGAACAGAATGGCTTTTGACAGGGCTTCTCTGTAGTTATGCAAAGCAGGAGACCTTTGATGGTGCTGATAGCTCAGAGAACTGTTGTAATTGGCTGTACCTTGTTTCACCAACATCAAAACACACAACAACACCAACAAACTGGAAAAACTCCCCATTTTCGCTTCAGCAAACACTCAACTGAATCAAATTGGAAGCTTGAATTGCAAATTGAGAGTCCTGGGCAATGGGGATTTATAGGGCAGGGGTGGCCTAATGGGCACTTAGTAGCAATGACAGAAGTTAACTAGGCGTTTCGCCCATCACGAGATAGAAGTTAATTCATGGCATCATCCCTCGGACAAGAGAGGCTCATTAATGAGCCGTATAACGGGGCTCCCAACGGCATTCTGGTCAGAGATTATAGGAAAAAGTATAGGAAGTAGGGAGGCCGTTGTGGTCGTTGTGGGGGCGATTGGCAGACAGTACAAATTTGACTGTGTTGGGGACAATGGTGGAAATCAGTGTGGTTACCTACAGTAAAGTGTAAGATGATGCATGTGCCTGTGACTTACAGAAGGCTTGATTGCCCTGCAAATTGCACATGAGAAAAGGTGTTTTTGCTGTTAATGCGCATGTTCTTTCCATGTGACTGCTTATTATCTTTCGGCTAAAACAAGATTTGGGAGCTCAAGAATTTCTCTTGGAAATCACAGCTAGGTACCCAAGTCATGTTTCAGTCCAGTAGGGGTGAGAAAATAGCTCTGATAGGGTTAGTTTTCAGGCGACAGAAAGGTGAGATTTTGGTAACGTATTTTTATCAATCTCCAGCCATAGTTGGTATTGGACAGCATTTGTCCCAATGCCCGGAATGGCAAAAGCGGAGAATCTCCGGTTTCCAAAGTGCAGATGGTTGGTAAAATTTACAGGCGTGTTTCTTCTCTGTCTTTTGTTTGGTTTCCTTCTCACTTTTCTTTGATTTTGTTGGAGTTACGTGTCTATTACAGATTGGTTGTGTGGTGGACCTATTGTGCCTTTGCCCTTTTGCTTTTACAAAGACATGCGATGACATGGAACTTTAGAACATCATTGTATCTTATTTGTTAAAATTAATTTAAATATTTAAGTTGTGGATTATTTCAGTATTTAATAATGTGGATTAGTTCAATGTTTAGTAGTGTGGACTGTATCATTATTAATGTTGATATTAACACTTAATCTAGGATAAAGAAATGATAGAGGTGAGAATGGCGGGTCTAGGGTTTCAAGGAAGTTGCATATAGGATTCTAAGGGCATTAAAGAGGATGATGATGTAGATGTTGTAGATGCTTGTGTCTTGGTCTGCACTATTATTGCATTGGTGCTCTCATTTGTTTTCTGCGTGGGAGCTTCTCCTTTCTCTTCTCTATCGTTTTCTCTCCTGCATTGCTCGTGTGCTGGGTGTGTTGGCTTGTCGACAACAACTGGGGTGGTTGTTGTGTTCTGGGCAGTTGTGGATGGAGGTGTTGTGGGTTTTGAGGGAGAGGGTGTCCCTCTCTTTCTTTCCCTACTTTGTTGGGTCTCTGTGGTTGTCGACATTGTTTTTTGTTTATGCATGTTTGTGTGGGGTTTGATCTGCTCCTTTTGTTGAATGGTTTTTTTTCGAGTCTCCTAGCTCCCCTTTGTGGTGGCTAGATGTGTCTTTTGAGGACTCTATTGGTGTGATCTCTAGAGCTTTCTAGTTTGTGGTTGGGGTTAAGTTGGGTTTTTGCTCCCCATCCACTTCTCTTCTTTTTGAGCTTTTTGGGGTTTTCTTTATCTAGATGCTAGTGTGAGCTCTTGGGCTTTTGGTTTTTTGGCTGGGGTTGAGTTGGCTCTCTACTCCCCCATTCACTTCTCTTCTGATGGAGCTTTTTGGGTTTCTTTTATTTGGGGCCTAGTGCCCTATGGGCCCTATTTGTTGTACAATTTTTTCTATTTTGGGTCATCTAGTTTGGTGGTTGTTGCTCACTTGTGTTTGGTTTATCTTGGGTTGGCTCTGAGGGGTTGTTTCTTTGTTTGGGGTTTTGCCTCAATGGGTGAGTGTTTTTTCTTCCCTTCTCTGGCTTCTCCTCGATGTGTGTTAGCTAGTTCATGGCTACTAATTTTCAAGGGCACGTGTCTAATTATTTGTTTTTGGTTGGGGGTTTGTGTTTCTTTGGTGTGGATGTGCTTTAAGGGGGTTGTTTCTACTCTTTTTGGTTCTTATTACACCATGTCTTCTATTGAGGTGGAGGGGTTAGTGATGGGTTGTGATTTTTTTTTGGTTGGTTCATGGTATTTTTTTGGTTGTCTGACCTTCCCATTAGACACCCTAGTTAACTCAAAAGGGGACTAGAAAGAGTGGTGGCAAAGTACCAAGACCCATGAGATAGGATTTAGTTACAATCATAGCATATGACAATAGTAGAATAGGATAAGGCCCACGTATGCTTGAAATGGGCCAAGAGAAGTAATACTAAAGGAATAGACCAAATAGAGTATGAAAATTGCAAAGGATTACAATTTACTACACTACATGTTGAAACAAATTTCCTAAGAGTATTCCACTAGTAATACACCTTGCAAGACAAAAGTGAATACCAAAAATATCAACTATCTTCTAATGATCAAGAGGCCCATAGACATATTTTACTACCTAGTTTTGGCATGATAATTGAATTTAGTGATGTATCTAAAACTTTCTACAAAATATCAAATTTATTGATTATCACCCTCCCATCCATAAATATATATAAATACTTTCTTAACTACATCCCAATAATCTCATCCAATACTATCCATGAATTGCCTAAGGACTTGTTATACCTTACATACATTCCCTATATTTTATTGAGCATGATGAGGAACCCCTTATTCTATTTCTTTGTTGTGTCTTATTTTGTTTCCATTTTTAAAAAAAATTTAGACATTTATTCAATTTGACTTGTAAGTTTATAAGTTTTATGATGTTTTATGTTTAAAGTATATTAAAACACGAATAAATGTCTAAAAAATTCAAAAATGAAGAACAACCAAGAAGAAAGCCAAAATGGATACATGTTTATAATTTTAGAGGAAGAACCAAAAAATGAAGATGATCTATTATTCCCTTTAAAATTCCCCTTGTCAAGATATGTAGGAGGGTATGTTTGAAGGTAATGTCCTATAAGAGGATAAGGTAGAGAGCCAAAAGGATAAGAAAGAGCCATATCTAGACTAACAAGACAAAGGTCCTTATAAAAAATATAGGGCATGATACTAAAAGAATATTTACATTAGAGCCTCCTCCTTCCACGATTTTGTCATTGATCAGGATAAATTTGAATAAAAGGGAGATGATCAATGTATAACCTATGGTTCTAGCCACATATCTATGTATTTAACAAATAAAGAGATCCTAAAAGGCCAAAGACACATTCTACCATATCATTGTTGGCAATTGACACTCATCTGGTGGCTTCTGATGATTGATTAGTGGTTTAGGGTTGTCATTGATGGCAACTCTTCATGAGATTCCCATCCTGTAATCACGGATCTTGATTTTTGGAAGAGAATGTCAACTGGTAGCCAGTTAATCGGTATTTTAGGTTGAACAAAGCAGTTTTGGTCCGAAAGCTTTTCAGTGATTGCAGTGTCATGAATTGTGTATGGGATGATTGAGCTAACATAGAGACATCATTTTATCATTTTTTGGTGGTCTGCATTTATCTTTGGTGATCCAGTCAAGCCAACATATGACTACATGTTCCATTAGTAGACCGACTTCATAAATGATCTATTTTGCAATTGCAGATATATTAGACTGGTGTAGATGATCCTTTTGGTAGATGGTATGATTGTATACAAGTGAGTGATGATCGAGAATATGTTCTGGCACACTTTCACGTGTGCATTCTTGATCCAGTAGCTGATTGAGACAAAGAACAGGGTAGAACAGAGTAGACCAACATAGGTGATACAGTCAATGTATTTGGCACTTAACTGGAACTCATCCAGGCATTGTAGATGTTATTTTGGAGTTATTGTAATTCATCATTGTAATTAATTAGTAAGGTAGTGAGCCTTGTGGGGTTGTAGACCTTATTGTATTTGAGTAGTGAGCTCTAGGTAGTGTGCATGAATGCCTGTGCATTCCCCATATTGTTTTTCTATTGGCCATAGTGGAATAATATTGTGGGTTCAAATCCCACTGTGGTTTTTCCCATTTGGGTTTCGATGTAAAAATTTAGGTGTTATGATTTTGTGGTTGATTGTTTTATGTTCCTGCATTTCAATTTCATGTTTATGCTTCCAGTGGTTTAAAGTTAAGTCAGTAAATTTGCTAACTGGTAGATCACTAATTCACCCCCCCTCTCAATGATCCTTGATTCCAACAATTGGTATTAGAGCCTAGTTCGTTTGAGGAAGCCTAACCACTTGAGGAAGGTCCAGGAGATTGAAACAATGGATTCCAGTTGTCAGAGACAACTTAGTGTGGCACTTGAGGATCTTGATGCAACAAGAAATGAGATCAGTTCCTTGAAGAGAAACTTGAATGTTGCTGATGACTTCATTAATGACTTGAAGGATCAAGTGAACACTTCAAGAGACAATAGGAAGGAATTGATGGACAAGATGAAGGAGAAAGAAGATCAAATCATGGAAAATTAGGGTAAAGTTGATGAAGTTGACAAGCTTAAGAGAGAGAATGTTGCATTGAAGAATGAGATGCAATCCATTGTGATGAGGCTGACTAAGGAGATTGAGGATCGAAAGAAGAATGAAGATAATTTGACACAATCATTGAAGGACAAGGCAGATGAATACTTCATGCTTACCTATGAGAATGATCAGTTGAAGCTGGAATTGTCAAGGAATAATGGTCAAGAACTTGAAAGACAAATTGTTGCCTTAAGAGATGAACTTGCTATTGCTAATGATTACAAAGAAAAATTCAAAGCTAGCTTAGTAAGGCTTGATGAGATGTTGGAAAGTCAAAGACATGGAAAGGATATGTGAGGACTTGGATTTGAGAAAGACGAATCCTCCGTATCTGGACAAAGAAATGCAAAATCTAATCAGAAGAAGAGAAAGAATCCTTTGGTAAGACAACCTAATGCTCATAAATTCAATGGTAGATGCTTTACTTGCAATAAATTTGGTCATATGGTGAATCAATGCAGAAGTAGGATAAATAATGAAATGAACTATATCAATAATGTTCCTACCTTTACCAGTCAATGTTTCATATATAATAATTTTGGTCACAAGTCAAATATGTGTAGAGCAGTAATGAATAACTTCCAAAAAAAGAGATGTTATGTTTGTGGGATGTTTGGGCATATTTCTAACTAGTGCAGGATGAGACCAAATCGGATGAACTTCAAACCGATGCGGAATGTTGTTTGTCATGCATGCAATAAAACTAACCACATTGCAAAATATTGCAGAAGCAAGAATAGTGCTCCGATAAACAAGAACAAATCAGATGAGAAGGGGAAGGAAAAGGTAGAGGAGATCAAAGACAAGCATGAGAAGATGTGGGTCAGAAAAGATGAATCTAAAGCAGACAATGGACCTGCACCCGAATCTGGTGCATGATCTTCATTCGGTAACTAAGGCTTTATGCCTTAGGGGGAACTTTTCATGCAGATTCTAAAAACCCCCTCTTCAGTGATCTGCATTTAATTCTAAAAGGTTATAGAAGGCTTAAATCATATATATACATATGTTATTTGGAAGTTTCAGTGAAGATTAGACGCTCTGGTAAGAGACTCTATGAAAATAAAGGTAACCGGTTGCAACATTTATTACAATGAAGAATTAGGTTTTTGAAGGTTAAAAGGGCATTTCAAAGTTTCATTTGTCATAATGTGATCAAGAGAATAGTACAGAGTAGAAGAGAAAAATGATTTGGCGATCTAAACAACAATTACAACAACCCTAAAGATAATTCCAGCACTTGGTTGCGAATTAAGGTATTTATCTTCTTCATGTTATCAGTTTCCACAAACCCTAAGTTTTAAATGGCTTCAACTTCTGGAATTGCTACCTCGCTTTTTGTGGAAATTGAGGATAGAGCTTGACCTATTTTTAAGTAACATTCTTTTAAATCTCTCGAGGATGATCTCGAAGGAGCATTTTCTTCTGTACCCTATGGTGTTATTTATATTGAGGACATAAGGGCATATATCCATTGTGATCTTGATGAACTCGAGAGTCTAGACATGTTGAACATGCACAACAATCATCAGGCGAATAGCTTGGGAAATCTCAAGCCGGAATATCAACATTTGCAGACCAAGGGTTTTTCTCAGTTCGTGCATTTTTTGACATTTGATGAGAAAGAATTGATTTGATTCATACTCAACAGAATCCATGATGAATTTATGTGGTTGGATAAGCCTCACAAGATCACCAAGCAATCAATCCAGCCCATGACTTGTTTGAGCTCATCCGGTGAAGTTCCTAGCCTGAGGAAAATATCCAACAACACTGTGATTGTCGCCATGGGTTCTTAGTTTGACAACATAGCAATGACAATAGATGACATTATGGAGCATGATGTCAAGTTCGCATCAATGGTGGTTGGATATAAGGTTTACTACTCAAGCAGACAAAACATGTCTCCGGTACTAATATATACTATGTCGATCTGATGTTAAAGGAAGACAAGAGGTATGATTTGTGTATGGTTCTCCTGAATGAGTTGTTAAGAAATTTGAAGAAAAATCAAACAAGACAAGAAGAGCACTTTTAAATTTGGCACCCTCATCATCTGTTTGGCTTTCTATTTCATGAATGAAATCCCTGGTGTTCAAGGAAAGGTCCAATGGGCCTATGACAAGCTGGTTGCTAGGAAGATCCAGGAAGGGATTTTAGAAATTGGTGATGCCACAATGAGGATATCTACTCTGTGGGGTTATTTCAAAACATTTCAGGCCACAATGAAGAGAAAAGAAATAATCTTGAAGGACATAGTGGAGAAATATGAGGAAACAATTTGCTTCAAGGTTGATAAGGACCAATGCTTAATGGAAGTAGTTGAGCCAAGGACTATGTGGATTCTTCTTATGGGCTATGAAGTTGATGCTACTACCCTAGATGTCTATTCTCAACATTCAATTTGAGTCAGCCGGTTGATGAAAAAGAAGAAAGGTGAATTTGTAAGGGTGGTGAGGAAGCCGCAATCCGGTGGAGCCCAGAAAAGAAAGAAAGCTAAATCTTAACCTTCCCCTACCGAAAGACCCAAGAGAGGAAGACAAGTTAAAACTCAACTTAAAAAAGAACTTGAATCCGATGATTTGCAAGGTAAATATACAATTGTTCCTCCATTGTCAACATACCAATTAATAGATGAAATGATTGTTGATAGAAACTTGAAGAATCTTGGAGCTTATTATGAGCATCTAGATGAGGCAGACAAGAGAAATGTTGAAGAAGCTATTGTTTTATACTTGCATAATTTTTAGTAAGACTTTGATTGAGTTGGAGCAGAGCATCCTTAAGGATTTGTACAACATTATTAATGCAAGGAGGATAACAACTAGTAAAAATGATAAAGAAATGAAGAAAGAGGATTGATAAATGTTTGCACTAGTGTATCTCATTATGAGGCCAAAAGGCTAATTGAGGAAGCTGATAAGAAAGAATTCAAGAGAAAAAATAGGGTGAGCAGGTTGATGATTGGCAAGGTGGAAGAGGTGAGAAAGGAGACTGAAGATATTTGGAGAAGAATCATACAGAATGATTCTTTGTATAAAGATGCATTTAAGTCCTCTCAGTCGAAAGTAAAAGAAGGTGTTTTTGGTGATCAGAAGGATGAAACTCAGACTAAGGGACATCCAGAAGATCAAGACAACACAACTCTTGATGCTGAGACTGGTGATAATCCTCTCATGACAGACAATTATGCAATCCCTAAGATTCAAAAGAATGACACTACACCAAGTGGCAACATCAGTGCACAAGATAAAGGGGATGGAGAAGAGAAAAAGGAACCTGAGAAAGAAGAGGTAAAGGATATTGAGGTTGACAAGGGTAAAGGAGTTGTTGATCTGGTAATTGACATTGTTGCAGTCACAAGGACCCTACCTCAAATCTCTATAAATCTAGATGGTCCCTTAAATCTTGGATAAATGTCACCTGTAGAGAAGTTGATGCTTGTAGCAGTTGTTCAAGTTCAAGCCAGTCAGGATTTGGTCAAATCCGAGTCAGAAGATAAGAAGCTTATTTTGATGTCTATTGATGTGTTATAGAAGGTGACTCTGGGTGTACTGTTAGATCCTAATGCTAGCCCCTCTGGTAAATTATTGTATTTGATTAATAATGTAAATACCAGTTTTGATTCTTTAGAGAAATCTACTACTAAGCGAGTATTAGATAGACTCAAGGATGTAAGAATGCAGACATTCTGAAAAATGATAGAAGATGATAGAGAAAGATTGAATAAGGTTTGCAAATTATTTCAAATGCATTAGCAGAATGTGGTAAAATATATGTCTTGCCTAATTTTTCCCAAGTTCACAGTTGATATAGACAAGCAAATAAGTGTTTGCCAGGGTAAACTTGCTGGTATTTCTCAGTCTTTTGATCCCAATGTAGCTTTGACCAGCAGTGTTGAAGGACAAATATTAGCTCTTAATGATCAGATCTGGAGCCTTAATGTGGATAAGGACATAATTTTGAGGAGAGTTGGTGAACTCCAGAACTTGATTGCCCCCCAACTGGACACCATGTTGAGCAATAAGGTAGATTGTATGAAGGCAATGGCCCAACCTGTTACATCTGATCTGAAGGAAGTAGAGATTCATGCAACTGTATTTAGTGCATTCATTACAGTTTTGGATATCTTGAAGAGTGGGTGGGATAATCACCTAGGATTTTTTAAGACCATTTTTGCTGACATCTTCAAGTACTTGTAAAGTCTCTAATGGGTATCTCTGTATATAAATTTTGGACAACACCCCATCTTTGGAATTTTTGTCAAAGGGGGAGAGAAAAGGTGAAAAATGTACAGTAGAAGACTGTAATTACAGGTTTCATAATTCTTTGTCTAAGGGGGAGCCTTAGAAATTCTTTTGATCCGGTGTACAATTTTCAACACTTAGCCATTTTTCACAAGTGTTACCATCAATGCCGAAGGGGGAGATTGTTGGCAATTGATACTCATCTGGTAGCTTCTGATGATTGATTATTGGTTTATGATTGTCATTTATGACAACTCTTCATGAGATTCCCATCCGATAATCACAGATCTCGATTTTCGGAAGAGAATGTCAACCGGTAGCCAGTTAACCAATATTTTAGGTTGAACAAAAAAGTTTTGGTCTGGAAGCTTTCTGGTGATTGCGGTGATATGAATCATGTATGGGATGATTGAGATGACATAGAGACATTATTTTATCATTGTTTTGGTGATCCACATTTATCTTTGGTGATCTGTTTAAGCCGACATATGACTACACATTACATTAGCAGACCGACTTGATATATGATCTATTTTGTGATTGCAGATATATTAGACCAGTGTAGATGATCTTTTTGGTAGATGGTATGATTGTATGCAAGTGAGTGATGATTGAGAATCCATTTTGGCATAGTTTCACATGCGCATTCTTGATTTGGTAGCTGATTGAGACAAAGAATAGGGCAGAACAGAGCAGACCAACATAGGTGATACAGTCAGTGTATTTGACACTTAACCAAAACTCATCTAGGCATTGTAGATGATATTTTGGAGTTCATTTATTGTAATTCATCATTGCAATTAATCAGTAAGGCAATGAGACTTCCAGGGTTGTATCCCTTATTGTATTTGAGCAGTGAGCTGTAGGCAGTGTGCCTGAATGCATGTGCATTCCCCATATTGTAATATTGTTTTTCTACTGGCCATAGTGGAATAATATTGAGGGTTCAAATCGCTCTGTGTTTTTTCCCATTTGGGTTTCCATGTAAAAATTACGGTGTTATGATTTTGTGGTTGATTGCTTTATGTTCCTGCATTTTAGTTTCATATTTATGCTTTCGGTGGTTTAAAGTTAAGTCGGTAAATTTGCTAACCGGTAGATCACTGCTTCACCACCCCCCTCTCAGTGATACCTGATTCAAACAATCATTGGGTGAATATGGATCTAAATTAGTCGACATAGCTACTCTTATGGTAGATAAGGATAATAAGGAGTTGCTACTATGAGATTACTAAACTTCAAGATTCTACATTAGCCAACAAACTAGATGAGAGAGATTTCTACAATGGAGTTAGTACAAAATAATCTATTCACCAATGCGGACAAGGACAAGAAAACTAATCAAGATTTGAAGAGTTAGTTGGAACAATGAAATACTTCATCTAGTATTTGATTACTCCCCTTTTCCAAAAGGTGGGTACTTCCAATAGGACCCCTATGTTAATATCTAACAAAGAGGTGGAAACCATAAAAAAAATGAAGAAAAAGAAAGATAATATATTATAGTGGTTCAAGGGCTCCCTAATTTTTTTCAATAAGGTAATGTATCAAGTTGGTCCTTTCTATGCTTTCCTAATATTAATATATTTCCAAATGTGCAACCCATATTAAATATTTATCCCATTGTTACATACAACATATAAAGTAGCCTTAGGAATGTCTAGCCCATGTAATGCATTAATCTCTAGATTCCCTAGGTGTACCCCAAATAATTATTAATTTATAAATTACAAGAATTATGCAAGTTGAACAACATATCTTTTTCCAACATTCCTTTCGATGACTAATTCTCTCTCCTCTAATCTACGTGCCATGGCGATAGCATATGATATCTTGAATTAAACATGTGTACCTCATGTTAGATGTTATCCTTAAGCCCTATTATTTTATTTTTTTCATACATATATATATAGATTTTAAATCTATTAAATATAATCCTCAACAAATCTTATTTTTCATAATTTTCTAATTTGGCTAAAGTACTACTTCTCCACTTCTCCACCATTCTATTGCAATAGTGCAATCATAATTCATTAGTTAAAAGTAACCATTTGACACTAATATATTTCTTCTTCTTCTTCTAAGCATACAACTATATATACCAAATGAACTAAGTACTCTAGTTAAAAGTGTAAAGATTCCATTATCAACTTATGTCCACATTGGATTTGATGTACATAAAAAAATTACTCTTTTGTTTGATCGTTCTCATCAAATTATAGGTCTTGGAGGAGTAATAGTAGAAGGTAGTGACTATAACATATTTTTTATTCCTTTGGGTTGTGTATTAACAATTAGTGGTTGATTTGGTAGATTCTTAAATTATAAGATCACCAATTAAAATTGCATATTTCCCAATCTCATCAAATTGGTGATCAATGTTGGTCATATCAACCAAGAGATTTCACACATAGTAATTGAGTTGGATCACTTTATGATTCACCAAGTGAAACCTTGGATGATAAGATCACTTAACTCTCATTTCTATCTAGATAAACCATCTTAGATTCCTTTATTTCCATTTCTATCTAGAAAAAACCATCTTTGTATGGATTTTTCCTCACGTGTGTGATTTTTTTCAATATCCTCCAATTTGTGGCCCCATTATGATATAGAAAAATAATTTTACAATAAATTATGCAAAAGTAATATAAATAAGTGGAATTGTTTAAAGTAATTCACCCGAGCTTAGATCTCACTAAAAAAATTAATTTTTTTTTTTAGTAATTTGCAATGTTCGGTAATTTTAAGAATTCTTTAATCAACCTTACAAATTTTAGAACAAACTCACTAAATTGAATAAGACACATACTTCAAAATTTGACGTTCTAAAAAAATATCTTGTTTCTTATCTTCCAAATTTAAGATCATGTTTTAGTACCACTTGTAATGAAATAACTTTCATAATAAGAGGATATAATATGCAATATGCTACATATACTTGATATTACTTGAGAATAATAAGCCACATCAATGGTGGCAAACTTCCAAAAACTATAATAAGAATAAAATTCAAAATATGATGGTTATAAATTAACCAATACCTCCTATATAGTATATTATATCATAGATTCCACCTAGGATTACCTAACCATGTATATTATATAGGACTAAATAATGAATTATTGTATAACTGAATTAGATTTATGTTGGCTAAATATTAACTACACAAATCCCTGTAGCGTCCTAAAATTGCGACACTTGCAATTTTGACCTCATTTGGGTCTTCACGATGGCGACGCAACACTGAACCTGAATGGAGACCCTGAAACTTGTTCATGACATCAAAAACTGCATTTTTCAGCACCCTGGCCTAATCCTCCTTGCACCTTGCTGTCCCTGGAGGTGGGACCATGGCGTCCAGCGCCTTGGTCCTTCAGGACTAGGGCACCCAGCGCCCTGGTCCCCCAGGACCATGGCGCACAGCGCCTTGTTCCCTGGCCCTATTTTTGGGCCCGGTCTCTTTTGGGTCTCGGGTCTTTATGTTTGCAAATTGGAAAATAATCTTCCCAGGTCGGCCTAAGGTCAGAAAAATCAGTCTTTTAACCCTAATTGACAAGTATATAAACTACATTTCCTCTCCCATTTTGAGGAGGAAGGACATATGTGTACAAGACGCGGAAGCGACATTCAAACATTCAAGCATTCAAGCATTCCTTCAAGCAATTGATCATTCTAAGTCTCCATTCAAGGCTAAGTGTTGCATTCAAGACAAGGATTCAACCATTGAAGAGGAGATCACATACCACATACGACAACATTTTACACCTTCGCATGTAAGAATACAAACATTCTTACAACAAGGTATTGGTACTTTATTACATTACAATCATTTACATTTACAACATTTCTCATTTCTTGGTTAATTCCAAAACCGGGGTTTGACCTAAGGGAAAACCCCTAATCCCTAACCCCCCAATCGTCTTCGCTTTTCTGTGTGTAGGTTGTAGGTACGCGGCTGTAATTGAAGATCTGGAATCCTTGTGCAGAGACGAACAGATCCCCCTTCGTTTCGCAGATTTTTCGGAGGACCATGTGCACGCCGGGTGCCATCGTCCCATCAACTTTTGCTCAAATTTGTAGGACAGCGTCGTCTCGACATTTTACTGCTAATTCCAGGTCCACAACTTCATCCTATATTCCTATATCTGTTTATAAGCAAATCTTTCTTACTTTTCATGCATTCCTAGCTTAATCCTTCTATCTACATTCTTTACAAAAGAGGGTAGCCTTGCTGTCATAACCCTTGAAACTCATTTAGCATCCAATTTTGCATTGTGTGGGATTGGATCTTGTGGGTTTCAACCCCTCTTTTGAATGTAAAGTCTCCCCTAAGTGAAAAATGTCAACCCTAGTGACCTCCTTCCCCTCTCCTCGGAGTGGTGGGGGGGGAACACTTAGGGTTCGCTCGCGATTTTCCGCTTTACATTTTGGTGAACCTGACGTGAACATCCTTTCTGATTATTCATGGTTAGATCTGAAAATTTGCTTCCTTGATTACATTTCCATGTTTGATCTTTTGCAAATTTTAGAGGTTAATTGCATAAAAACCCTAAATTTTCTTTTTAGTAATTGAGCTTGTGAAGTGTTTAATTGTTAATGCTTGTTTCAGATCTACCCTTCTACTGCAAATTATCAATTCATATTTGTGCTTTAATTTTGAAAATTAAGTGGTTAAGTGTCAAAACCCTAATTTTTAATACCCTCTTGTTTCAACCTTTGACTGATAATTTCACTGATCAAAACATTTCCAAATCGGCTGTAACTTTGGATTCCGCAATAAAATCATAATATCTTTCATCCTTGAAAATTTGGAAAAAAGTTGCAAGGACCGTGTGCACCCTGGGCGCCATCGTCCCCGACATTTTTTCCGAAATTTCGGGAGCTAGATCTTACTGTATTTTTCTGCTAAAATCCAGAATTTTGGCTGATTTTATCAATTACAACACTTTCAAAATTAAAGTCAAAGTTGGTCTAGTGATTGCTAGGATTAAGGCTCCTAATCATTCAAAAATTGTTGAAATTGAAATTTTGTGTCAAAATTGTGCTTCTTACTGTCCTAAATCTGAAAAGTGTGTTGGCATTCATTCAAAATTTCAGTGCTTTATTCAAATTTTTTGCAATTTGTGACTTTTGAAATTAAGTGTTTAATTACAACAACTTTGATTTCCGATTTCAAAATTGAATTTTGCGTGAAATTGAGTCAACCTTTAAATTTCAAAACTTGCATTGCTTTTGGTATTCCCTCTAAAATCATAAAATTCAAAATTTCAGTTTCCCTCTCTTTTTCAAAATTTAAATTTTGCATTTTTTCAACAATCCTGGTAGGGTTCAATTTTGAGATTGCAACTTTAATTTGGCCTATCTACAAATCGTGAAATCACTCAATTTTTTCAGTTTAGCCTTAAAATCATCATAACTTTCATCCCTGCAAATTTCAGAAAAAGTTGCGAGGACCGTGTGTAGCCCGAGCGCCACGGTCCCTAACATTTTTTTCGAAATTTCGGGAGATTGTCATGATTGCATTTAACAGCTTAAATCTAGGAGATTGGCTGATTTTATCGAAATTTGCTATCTCTGAATTCAAAATTTTCTCTCTCTTTAGTGCATGAGTTTTACAACAATAAGCCCTACTTACACTATTCCCGTTAGATGAAGCCACAGAATTAAGTCTTTCCAAGGTTTAATTACCGAGGAGATGGAACCTAATTTGAATGGCCTCTTTGACGAGGACACGGGTAATTCCTCTAATCCTCTTAATGATGAAGAAGCTCTCCATGAGGTTTCTGTAGAACAACTTTCGAAATTGGATAACCAATTTGATGATTTTCAGCAATGGATGTCTCAAGAATACCCCGATAGTCAAGCTCTTTCATTAATTGAGGGTCTAAAACGTATGGTTCAAAGTGATAAGAATGGAATTGATATTTTGCGTGGTATTGCACACATTGTGGATTCGAATGTGATGCCTATGAAGAGTTGTGCCGAAACTTTAGGTTATACACAACCTCCTACTCAAGTCAATCATTCTGTTCCTTTAACAACTTCTATTGCTAGTATACCTACTTTTACATCAAACATAATGACTACTTCAATACAAGACATTCCACCTATGATCACCAGTCATGGGGGCAATCCTTCTTCTTCAATCAACCCTCTTCCTTCATTTAATCCGACTTCTTCATTCATTCCTTCAATGAGTGTTCCTATTACATCTCCACAAATGAACCTGGCACAAGGGGGCAATTCATTTAACCATTCCATTCCTCCTTGTAGTGTTCCTCCTTTCCAATCATCTCCTATGACTAACTATCATAGCGTCCCGCCACCTTACTCTCAATCAATACCTTCTTTCAATAACATAATACCTCCATCACAATCTAACACGTCTAATATGAATTCTTCGACTGAAGCGACCATTAACAATCTTGCACAAACTGTCTCTTCTTTACAGCAACAAATTGCCTCTATGAATCAATCTAAGTTTAGTGTGCCCACATTTGATGTTGCGAGCCCAAGTGCTTTCTCTTGACATTGTTCGAGCTATCCCTCCTAAACATGTTGAAATCCCGCATTTGGAGCTTTATAATGGTAAAGGTGATCCTCTAACACATGTTAAGACTTTTCAAACAATATGTACCGATTTTGCTTATGACCAAAGGTTGCTTGCAAAACTGTTTACTAGGACATTAAGAGATAAAGCCCTATAATGGTATTGCTCGTTGCCTTCTTATTCTATTACTTCTTTCGAACAACTTGCAAATTCTTTTATTCAACAATTTCAAAACAATGTAAGTCCTAAAGTTACTTTGATTGATTTAATGCATTGTAAACAAGGTGTTAAAGAAAAAGTGACTGATTTCATTGGTAGATATAAGCATTTGTATGCTCAAATCTCTTTTCCAGTGCCTGACAATGATATTCAAAGAATCTTTATTTCTAATTTACAAAAAGACATTAGAGAAAAACTTCTATTTTCTGAGTTTACTTCTTTCCAACAGTTGTGTGCAACTCTTCACAATTATCAACTGACTGTGAGTCAAATGGAACAAGCAAATCCTATGGCTCCGAGTGATAAGGGTGATAGTAGTCAACAACCATTTGGGAAGTTTAAACCGAACAGAGAGTCCATTAAATTCAATGAAAACATCATCAACAACAATGTGAATGCAGCATCAGGTGTGCCTCCTATTTCTAAGTTTTTCAAGAAAGAAAGAAAGTTTACTCCTTTGAATGAACCATTGCATAGTATTATGAATAAGTTATTGGAACAAAATGTGCTTACTCTCCCTCCTATAAAGCAAATCGATCCTACAAAGATTAGTTCACCCTATTTTGATAACAAATCTTTTTGTCGATTTCATCGTCAACCTGGGCATGATACTGAAAAATGTTTTGCTTTAAAGGGTAAAATTCAAGATTTGATTGATAATAATACTATCTTTGTTTCTGGAGTGAATGATAAAGGCAACACATCTGTAGCTCCTCCTAACCAAAATCCATTACCTTCTCATACCTCTAATGTGATTGAGACTAATGATTCCTCTTTCTCATCTGATGGTCTTGTGTCTATGACTCCGAATGTGATTAACTTTGTAGAGCAGCAATAAAATCCCAAAGAACCTTCCATCACATTTGATTCTAGTGAAACTATCAGGGCACCTGATGGTCCTTTATACATAGTTGCAAAAGTCAAGAATACACCTTGCCATGGAGTGCTTATTGATCCTTCTTGCATGGTTAATGTTATTACTGAGGAATTTCTTTTTACTTTGCAATTGAATCAAGTGATCTATGACAAAACAGATGTGACTGTGAAATTATTTGATGCATTTTCTTCTCCTGCAATTGGTTCTATTACATTACCTATTGAGGTCCATAACAAATCCCTTGATGTGAACTTTGCTATTATTCCATCATCCGAACAATTTCGTGTGAAGCTAGGCTATCCTTGGCTATCTTCCATGAAAGCTATTGCTTCTCCTATTCATAAATGTTTGAAATTTCCCCATAATGGTGAAGTTGTTACTGTCAATCATAGTCTCTTTAAACCAGCTGAAAGAACTTCTAGCGTTCCTATTGATTATTTTTGGCCTAAACAATTCCAATCTCTTCCTCCGCGAAGTGATCATCTTTTCAAATCTTATCAAAAGTGGAAAACAGATATGATCCTATCTCTAAGTGAACCTAGAACACCCAAACTTGATATTCCTATCGTTCTTGAGAAGGAAGTTCTTCCTTTGAAAGATAAAACTAATGTCTTTCCTCAAGAAGATTCCCAACCCATTCCTATGGATGTGACTATGTCTATGTCTGATAAACTTTCTAAAAGCAGGCCTATACCTCCTTGTCATGATGGACTTGGTCTCCTTCCTAAACCAAATATTCCTCCTTTATATGGAGCAGTTCCTCCTCCTTCCTTTTATAAAGAGAAGAGACCTTCCTCTTCTCCTATTATCCAGCCTAAGAGACCACAACCTAAACACCCAAGTGATAAGGATGAGAACATTCCTCCTCCTCAATCTTCTCCACTTCCTACTAAGACTAGACGAAATCGTTCTGCGCGTGAACGCCGACGAAAGGGTCATCTTAGAGCTCAAGCAGTTGCTTCTCAAACTTTGCAATCTCCAAAAACACCTTCAACAAGCGTTATTCCATTTTCTCCAAAATCTCCTAAACATAAGATGCATGATGATTTTGATCCTGTGTGAGTTAAAGATCCTATTTTTATAAATCTTGATGATGATATAGATGAAAATGTTATTCATGATGAAAATGTAACTTCTCTTGCTTCTGGTAGTGAATATGAATATGTTGATGTTGATAACCATCAATCTAACGAATTTTCTAAAGCACTTATCCTAGCTCCTAGACAAGAACAACGTGGCTTGGAACATGAACATAGCCCTTGTTTGGATCTTGTGATAGCTCCATCTACTGTGTTGAATGTTCCTCCTCTAGTGTGTTCCCTGCCTTCCCGAAACATTGATCAACAAGATTGGGGGGTAGATGACGTGCTAGACTAGTTTTATTAGCATAGCAGATTCTCTCCTCCTCTCTTTTGTTAATTCTTCTATGTGTTATTCTCATTCTTCTATTTGTTGTCCTTAGTGTTGTCTACTTGAGGACGATACAAAGCATTGAGATCTCTTTTGGTCTCTCTCATGTTGACTCAAAAGACACATGTGTTCCCTTCTTCTAGGTGACCTTCCTTGATTGGGGAATGAAGAACAATTATGCATACATACATATGATATACATGAATTATCATACAACATACTGACCCCGAGGAAAGCGAAGTCACCTTGTGCTTTGTGTTTTGTGTCTATTATCCTTGGGTTTATCTCACACTTGGGGGCTAAATCTTTGTGATAACGTGCTCCTTTCCCTTCTCATTTCTTATGTGTATCACTACCTTAAAGAAATCACCCCCGTTGAGGCGTGTGCGATCGCTTTAATGTAGGGGGGCATACATCCCGTCTATCCCTTCAGGATACTTGAAAATTTCTTGGCGAACTTAGCTTTGCCTTGAAAATTTTTGGTATTTTTCTTACATGACTCATAGTGAGGGAACCTTACTACTGACAAGTCATGGTTCTCCCTCGTGATCTTTGCTTTTACTTTATCAATCGAATTCGTAAGATCCTTAGTCCACTGGGGGCTTGGTGTGTCTTGCCTCCTTGACGTGGTGAAAATCTTTCAATGTTGTTTCCTTGTACTTTACCAGAAGTATGAGCGTACGCTTATACTCCCGCTAAAGTGGGGGCTAAATGTAGCGTCCTAAAATTGTGACACTTGCAATTTCGACCGCATTTGGGTCTTCACGATGGCGACGCAACACTGAACCTGAATGGAGACCCTGAAACTTGTTCATGACATAAAAAACTGCATTTTTCAGCACCTTGGCTTGATCCTCCTTGCACCCTGCTGTCCCTAGAGGTGGGACCATGGTGCCCAGCGCCTTGGTCCTTCAGGACTAGGGCGCCCAGCGCCCTGGTCCCTGGCCCTATTTTTGGGCCCGGTCTCTTTTGGGTCTCAGGTCTTTATGTTTGCAAATTGGAAAATAATCTTCCCAAGTCGGCCTAAGGTCGGAAAAAATAGTCTTTTAACCCTAATTGACAAGTATCTAAACTACATTTCCTCTCCCATTTTGAGGAGGAAGGACATATGTGTACAAGACACGGAAGCGACATTCAAACATTCAAGCATTCAAGCATTCCTTCAAGCAATTGATCATTCTAAGTCTCCATTCAAGGCTAAGTGTTGCATTCAAGACAAGGATTCAACCATTGAAGAGGAGATCACATACCACATACAACAACATTTTACACCTTCGCATGTAAGAATACAAACATTCTTACAACAAGGTATTGGTACTTTATTACATTACAATCATTTACATTTACAGCATTTCTCATTTCTTGGTTAATTCCAAAATCGGGGTTTGACCTAAGGGCAAACCCCTAATCCCTAACCCCCCAATCGTCTTCGCTTTTTTGTGTGTAGGTTGCAGGTACGCGGCTATAATTGAAGATCTGGAATCCTTGTGCAGAGACGAATAGATCCCCCTTCGTTTCGCGGATTTTTCGGAGGACCGTGTGCACGCCGGGCGCCATCGTCCTGTCAACTTTCACTCAAATTTGCAGGACAACGCCGTCTCGACATTTTACTGCTAATTCCAGGTCCGCAGCTTCATCCTATATTCCTATCTCTATTTATAAGAGAATCTTTCTTACTTTTCATGCATTCCTAGCTTAATCCTTCTATCTATATTCTTTACAAAAGAGGGTAGCCTTGCTGTCATAACCCTTGAAACTCATTTAGAATCCAATCTTGCATTGTGTGGGATTGGATCTTGTGGGTTTCAACCCCTCTTTTGAATGTAAAGTCTCCCCTAAGTGAAAACTGTCAACCCTAGTGACCTCCTTCCCCTCTCCTCGGAGTGGTGGGGGGGGAACACTTAGGGTTCGCTCGCGATTTTCCGCTTTACAATCCCCATATCCATTGTAGGTTAAGTGCATATCAGTATCTTTAAATGCCCACATTGTATCAATATTTATCACATTTACAATAGAATATGGAGATTAATTATGTTATTATAATATATTGATTTTTTATCACATTTATCACATTATGAAGAGTCCTATCACATTGTTTTCATCATGGAAGCCACTATTATATTGCCATATCAAATGGAATTCTAATGCACTGCCATATTTCATAGATCTTCATATTGCATTCCTACATCATATGGAGTGTTTTCATACCATTTGTTATACAAGAATAAATTCAAACTCTGTTATCTTTCTAGTACGTCTCATATTTTTATAGACTATTGGAACTACTTGCAGTTTGTTCTTATTTTGATGAGGATGTAGTACCTACCCATTGTTTGTCATAGTTTTTATGGAACCATCATGCTAAGGAGAATGCTAGAATAATTTCTTTATTCTTTGTTGGAGACCATAGAATATCTTCTATGAGTGAATCAAATATATATTTTTTAATTTTGTTTGAGAATATGAACATATACTTTAAAAGGACATGCTAATGTTTGATTCATATACACATCAAAGTGGGGTAAACAATGAAATTTGCATTCGCATGTCATTTCTCATTTAATTTTGTACCCACTATAGTGAACTATCAACTGTATAATTTAACGTATTGACTAGTGGCATACTCTTGTGTTTAATTTAGATCATTGTAGTGTATCGAATTTGATTTGACACAAATAGAATTAGTCCTCATCATCAAATAATCTCAGTGAACACTACATTAGGGTCAACTAGTTATTTATGAGGAAAAGCCCAATTTGATAGGATGTAAGAGAAAATAAAGATTATTGTAGCTAATCTTAACGTGTTTCATCCTTGAGAAAACATAATTTTCTTACAAATTAAAAATCTGAAAAAGGAAACTATTATTAATTTATAGAATGTAAATTACAAAATTTATCAATCTAGAAGTTGAATTATAAATGCAAAGTAGGAAAAGACCTAGATAATAAAATTTGAGACCTTATTCTAGATTCCAACACCTGGTGTGAATGTCTACATGTCATGCTATATTTTATATGAAAGGGGCACCAAATTCACCTAGTCCTCTTGAGTTCATTATAAATAGTTTACACACAAATGAAACTAGTAAACCTAATAGTTGATAACATAAATAAAAATATCTATATTAATCAATATATTTAAGTGAAATTAACAAAAATGATAAGGAAGATATCAAACAAATCTTGCATGATTGGATATATTATCCAAGAAGATTAAATATAATTACATGAAATAAAGAAAATATTTTGGGGTTATTTCAGACCTTGCTAAGAAGATTCTAACCTTTATGTTGGTGTCTTGATATTCATAGACAACCAATATGCACATAAAATGATCAAATAGATTTTTTTCTCTTATCCTAAATACATCTAAGATTAAAAGAGTGGTGACAATACCAATAGATGAACTAAAGTTCATGAAAATGAGAGTGTTGGTAAAAGAGGAAGTAAGATCTTAGGTGCTAGTAACAACAATTAGGATTGTACAATAAGAAAATAAAGAATACAAAGTGAAGTTAGATAAAACTTATAATAAAATCACCTCCTAAACTTGGTGAAAATAAACGAGGTTAGAATATTTCTATGGAATGTTGATAAACCTTCCATGTACCCAATAAAATGGTAGATTCTTTGCATGTTCTTAAAAATATTGGTAAAACGTTCAATATGCTTTGTAATAATGGTGATATTTATCAAATAATATGAAAATTTACAAGATAGAGTGACAAGATTATAAGATACAATAAGATTGATTCAAAACAAATAGAAGAGGAAAAAAGAATATTCTTCGAAAGAGAGAAAGTGGGAATTGGGAAGCCATTCAAATTCACTCTGAAGTGGTTACGTACATATTGAGAAGGTGATAGGAAAGAAATGTTAAAAATGACTACATATCATAAACTATTATGGGACACTAGCATGCCACAAATGTATTAACACATCAAGATAGTGCCTAGATAGTTATAGCTTTACAAAGGTCCAAACACTAATAAATAACACAAACATGAGATAAATGTAACATAAAAATTTAAGAAAATAGACCATATGAAGTTATACCTTGCCACCATGGGGAAAAAAGGATAACGCTAAAATGACCTATAAAAATACTAGGAGAGATAAACAACAAAGCGAGTCCAAAACATAATGTCAAATTGTAAGGCTATACAATTTTTACCATTACACTCATGGCCTAATCCATTTCCACCTTCAATCAACCTCATTTACACTATTTCCATATATATTTGTCATTTACTCATCATTATTTCACCATTATATACATATTATAGTTCCACACATTCATTCCTTGCTTTAAAATTATCATTTCCACCCAATGATTAGTTTCCACACCACTTGGGATTGACCTAGTTCAATCCTAAGATAAGTGAGAATGAGATCTTAAAGTTTAAATTTATTTAAAGTTAATTATAACTTTCCCATTGCCTTCTAATAGTCATCATAAGCCAACTTGGCATATATTTGTTTAATAGGATTCTATGTTATGATATTTAAGGATAAATTTGTGGAAGATTATAATAAAAATTATTAGAGAAAACTTTGATTTCTGGATTGATAAAAATTCATATCCATATTATTTACATATAGGTAAACTATATGTTGGTGAATGTAACCTTCAATGTTTTGCACTATTGCTAATCAAATACTAAAGGGGTTTGACCTAGGAAAATCCATTCACTTATTTAGTTAGCAAACTCGTACATGGTGTCACCAAACACCATTTTGACACTTTCAATTATTGAGAAGGGAAAAAATTAGGTTTATACATTTTTTGAAATAGTTCCAACATATTACAAATCCACTCCAAACATTAGATTGAATCTCTATAACTCAAAATCGATTAGGAGCACTAAGGATTGAACCAAACATATTATGATACTATTTAAACTTAAACACATTCACTATATTGAGGGTATTAATTAATAGATAATGATGAATGAATTCAACATGTCATCCATAATATTTCTACATCTTTGATCTAGAGACAAGCAACCTTATCAACTACATTTAATTTTTATATACTTCATGCTATTATCTACCCAATTCTATCATCTAAGTTAGTTTGTACTTAATTGACTATATTTTTTAATTAGCCTAGATAATTTGGATGTGAGAATCTTATTTCTTAACAATATCATTTGATTTGATCTAATAGTATATCTTGGTATATCATTATTATATTATTAAAATCTATAATTTCTTGTCATATCCATTAAACCTGATTTTATTTTAAAAATATTATTTTAATCTTTTGAAAGGATAAAGCTAGAGTATTGGTGGAATTCATAAGCTCACATCAATTCCCATTTATTTTTTTGGCACAATATCTATATAGTTTGCATATCAACAAGTGACATATCTTGTGCTAAGTTTGGCTTAGAACCCAATGCTTATCCATATTTATTATTGATTTATTTGCACTTATTTATATGTATTTGATTAAGTATGCCATCCATGTTTATGCATAGTCCCAATGTCACCATTTGCACATCATTTATTGGAGCTATATTCACACCCATTTCCTTATATTTGCTTTGTGCCTCAAAACTATTCTAAGTGGCTCAAGATCAATGACACAATTTAAATTACAAATTCAATTCTTGAATTTGTCACCCTTTGTTACTAGCTATCATGCCAACATGGTAGACATTTGTATGTCTTGGATATATATCTCAATATTT
This sequence comes from Cryptomeria japonica, assembly GCF_030272615.1. Lineage (NCBI taxonomy): Eukaryota > Viridiplantae > Streptophyta > Pinopsida > Cupressales > Cupressaceae > Cryptomeria > Cryptomeria japonica. The sequence goes on from NC_081406.1 coordinate 269,900,027, forward strand.
AAAGATATTGATTTGTGCAATTGATTGAGATAGAAAATATGTTGAAAAGAGTCTTCACTATTAGAATATTTAGATTTGAAGTTTAAAAAGAATACATATGCATTAAAATCATATGATCCAAATACAAGTTTATGTAAACTATCTTCAATCGTTTACTAAGAATTGTAAAGCCTAGTAGAATAGGGGATCAACCCAAGAGATCATGATCCCAATGATCTGAAAAATGACTACTAAGGTGTTTGTAAACATTACTTTGACAAATTCAAACATAAGGAAGTCAATTGTGAAAAGAATCATGCTATAACTTTATGTCGAATACTTCTTGTGTGACAGTTTATTCTAAGAGACATAGATATGACCCACAAAGATTCGTGTCGCACAATTCCAAGGCCTTTATCAAACAATGAACATTAATTCATTGTATCTTAATCACTACTTCTTACGCAAAATCAACATTAATTCTTCACTATCACTTCCAAAATTAAGTGTATATATCATATATTTAATACCTGTTTATCGACAATCTAATTACATTCTTATTATTTACATCTGTTAAATTAACCAAGTTTTTTAAACAAAAGGTTGGATTGCATGAACTAACAATAAAGGCATTGGAATAAAATCAAAGAATGTGTAGAAGATGGGTGCATATATAGAGCTGACTCCATACTAACAAAATTTAAGTTAATGATCATTCATACTGCCGTTAGCATAATGTCATTAACAAGGAGCAAACCATATCAAAGAATAAGCTCCCATTAAATGTTGCATACTGCTCTTGCCATGATGGCATTATAATCTTGCATACTGCTCTTGCCATCATTTCTCATTGAATGTTGTCACTTATTCAAACCATGCAAGACAATTAACGTCCATTGAAAAAAGGGATACAACCGAGTTAAACGAAATTCTGCTACTCTTCTTAATTTCAATTCTTGAGAAGCCAGATTTCCCTGGTTTCCATACAACTTGAGCAACAAATAAGCTTAAAGAATGTCCTTTGTCAAATGCTCGTTCAGCAGAATTCATGGTGTTAATGTACTCATTGAAATGGTTGTTTGGAGACAAATGGGTGATGGGTTACTGTAATTATTTTTCATCCTTGTCGACCAAATGGAAATGATAGAACTTTGTTTGTATCAAGGAATGTTCAGTCTACCATTGACCAACAAGAATGTTCTGTTTCCTGCATCTGTCTTGTTCAGTCATTGCAGTTTTTAGTGGTACGAGTAATGAGAAAACAGTTATAAGATAATAATAATAATAGATAGCTGTTATTGGCAGAAGAGAAGCCCGATAAATTTGGAGGGAAAGAAGCATGTTTCCATGATCCCGTGAAGAATACCTGCCATTAATGGAAGCCTCCTTAACTTATTTGAAATTGTTCATGGAGGGAAGCATTTAAAAATTGGTGCGTTACACAATGAAGTAACTCATTGGTATTATCAACAACAATCCAGCCTTTGACTTGACTTCATAAATGTGGGGAGAAAGGTCCTTTTTTTTGAATTTTTTATAGTTTATGATATTCGGCGATCTATTTTGGGTCTAAGATTATTTATAGTATATGAAAATATTCTACATTTCATTGAGGAGATGTCTAATTATGTTGAGAGTCATGTCGAGAGGCATCTACAATGACATCAAAATGTTCATAAACAAAAATTCAATTTTGAAACAATTTGAAACGCTTTTGCCCAGAGCTATGAACTGGTGAGGCCACAAACAGGGGACCTCATCTCCACATTTCACTTGTTCAAACTCGTGAGCAGAATTGCCCAATGAAGGCACAAGGCTTGCAAGCACAGTGGCCCAACAAGGGTTTGAACCTTGGTGGCCACTTCACCAATGAAGTGTTTTAACTGCAACACTACACGTCCGAAAGACAGTTTTTAGATCAAATGTCATCACATTCATTTGTATATAAATATTTAGAAAAAATTAATAAGAGAGCATAGGTATTTTAGACTACCTATTCTAATTTATTAGATTTCCATATAAATATATGTGCAAACTAGTTTTAACTAAATATGTAGATACAAGGTATATGTTATTTCTATATCATAACATGATATTATATGTTAATGGGGTGCTTTTCTAAATGAAAACAAGTGGAATAAATAATCATGCATGTGGTAAAATGGGTGAAAATTATAGATGAACGAGACTCTTAAAAAGATGAATCTAGAGTGACAATTAAATATGTATCATGCACAAATCATTCTGTTGGTCTAAAATGCTTTTTCTTTTTGGCTCTTTTACTTTATCTTAAGGATAGAAGATAATGAGTCTCACTAGTGAGAAAACCTCAAAAAATGTCTAGGAATAATAATGTTTGATCTAAGTAGGAGGGTTTGATCTAATCCTAGAGAGGTTAGATCTATTCCCCATGGCTAGATAGAGCTCCCATTAGATTGAACATACCTAGGTGGTCTATATATCACAACCTATTCCACTACTATCCACATGTCAACAAACATATTAGTTCAAATCATATTTTTAGGGGTCAAATAAGGTCATCTCAAGACAAAATTTATAGGTATTCAAAATAGTATAATATGCATGATACATTTTTAATTTTATAACATTATAGGTCCATTATAAATAATACTGACCTCTATTCAAGATGCTACGAAAACTAACAAACTATGTCAAAAAAACTAAAAAAGTTTGTATTGCGCTCTCTCTAAATGTCCCTATTTCAATGAAAAGTAAAAATTAATTCTGATAAATATACAAAGACAAAATATGTTATAGTAAAATATTGGTCAAATTTTCTACTATATCTTAATAATAATAAATAATAAATATTTAATAAAAATTACTAAGTTAATAATCTATATCAAAGACGTACATTACTTTTCGTTCAAGTACAACAATTTTTTTGTCAAAAATGAACTAAATATGATATTTCTGTTATTTTTTTTTAATTTAAAAAATATAAATTGATCTACACTAAAACTTTCAAAAAATGTTAGATTGCAATATTCTTAAATTCTTGGAAATTTATTTGTTATAATTGATAAATATGATTCAAATGCTATAAAAATGTTGATTCTAGTGACCTCAAATTGTCTAAAATGGGACACACTATTGTTAATATTTCATTATGTTTAATAAATTATTTACTACATTCAATTTTGGGTAGTTTAATCTTAGGAAAGAGGTCATATATAAGCCTTTTTTTAAGACAATAGTTTTAAAACAATTTTTAGTATCAAGATAGTTCATAATAAATTAAGTTATAATGTTCTTAAAGATAAAAGTGTACACTCTCTACTTTGATACATTTATTTTACAATATTTTGGCAATTGTAAGTACATTGTCATAATTTTCAACTTATATTATTTGGTGCATACATTTACTCTAGTCCTAAAGCCATCACCTAGAATATCCTTATCCAAATTACCTTAGCCAAGACCAATTTGAAGCTTCCTTGGTTTCACTTTGGAGTGATCTATGTATTCAATTTGTGTTCCTATTTACTAGCTAGATGCAATGATTGTATTTTGGTGAGAAGTAGCTTTTACCATATAGACACTTGCATTCCAGTTTTTGTGGAGGATACCTTTTATCTTTCATTGATCAGTGTTTTTAAGACTATTGGCACATGTAGTTTTTACTAGTAGTTTACTCTTGCATTGTTGAGTAGTGTTGTTGGGGTCACTTGTGTAGATTCATGTGCCATCTATATCTTCGACTACCAAATGTTTGCCATTGTTTGCCATCTAATTGTTTGAGTAGTGTCATTAGGGGCACTCGTGCAGATTCTTGTCTTCTTGATCTTGATCATCATCTCTGTTTTTGAGGAGGTTCTTCATTCAACACTATTGCAATTTTAATTTGATAGTTGTCTACAACTTTTTGGTGCTTCAAAGGATGTTCTTCATGTTCCTATTCTTTTGGGACATTTTATTGGAGCCTTCTTTGTCCTTCATTCTCCTTTTCTCTCTTTTGGAGAAGGGTTTTATCCCAATAGGTTTTTCTCCTTTTCTCTAGTTGTGAGAGTTGCATTGCATTACATTGGTTTGTACATGAGTACCTAATTAGGCATAGTTGTCGAGACTCATTCATGCATACATTTTGCATTCATATTAGATATTTAGTTTATCCCTAAGTTAATCTTAAGGGAGGATGTTATTATTTATTAATTAGGTCCTTTAATTGCTTTTTCACTTAAGCCAAACTTAAGTGCTTTATATTAACTAGAGTTTGCTTTTATATCTCTAGTTTAACTAGAATTGATCATTTTTTTGCTCCTCATGCTTGCACTTTAGTTCTCCTAAATTTAGTTTAGGGAATCTTTGTGCTCTCTATATAAGCACACATTTATGCATTGCAATTTAATCTTGTAATCTTTTCTTTTAAGGAATATGACATATTTTTCTTGCTACTCTTATTTGTGGTGTGTGTTGTAGTTTGTTGTTTGATCTTGCAAACTTGTGTTACAAAATTCAATATGGTATTAGAACTCAATCTTAAATTGAATAATATCAACTCCTCTATACAACTCCTTTTATAGTTCCTAGACTTATCTCTAGAGGGCCCTAAAACCCTCTTCTATCACACCAACATTTCTTTCACCACAGTTCCTTTGTGGAGGCATTTTTCTCACTTTTCTCAAAGAACCACAACCACAATCTTGTGTAAATTGCCTCACATTTGAAAATCTATTTACACACTCAAGAACTTCTACTATAATACCACTTGATGAAGGGCACTCTCCTTACACAAAAACAAAGGATAAATAAACTAAAAATGCAAGAAAGAAACACATGCTTTATATTATCTCAAGGAAATGAATTACGACATTCAGAAAATAACATGCTTCAGCCACATGGGCTTTCTTATTACATAAATTCGCAAGCTAGAGCCACAATCTGCACTACTAGAACTATATTTTGTAAACTTTGCTCACCCCTTTATTTTAGCACCAATAACAGCCTTAAAATGTTCTAGAAATTTAAACTTTTCTTCTTTTTGGTGTCCAATAGTCACAACTTCTAGGAGCCATAACTTTTGGCTCAAGCCTCCGATTCATTATTATAACATATCATTGGAAAATTCATGAAGAGATCCATTTGTCTGGATTTCAACCTTTTTCAAGGCTTTTAAGGTCCTCAAATTTGAGTTTGAAACTTCATTGGAGGAATTTCTCAGGACAAAACTTTAATATCTTGCAAACGGTGTAGGGTATTAAGATGATTCTTTAACCAATCATTTTACTTTTTAAGTTCGCTCCTTGGGGTAAGCTTTCATGTCCATATGAAGCCAAATAGGCCATCTTACTAAAAATAGCAAGTGAATTTATTTATTTTTGTTGTTTTAAGCTTCTAACTATCTTACAACTCTAATGTGTCACCATGAGCTCCAAAACAACTAAAAACTACAAAACAAAAGGAAAATATAATATTCTTGGGTTATGCAAGATTGCCCTTAGACTACTGGATGCTCTTGCATTAGAATTTGATTTATGTTGACCATTTTCTTTATAAAAAGATGAAATGAGATTGCACCCCACAATTCTTCATATAAGTCTTCATAAAAAAAGATTTTTCTCTCATAGTTGATGAGTTTATTATTTATCATTAATCATATCATTGAACATTCTTAAATAAAAGCAATCATTAAAAAGTGTGCACATGCAAATACTACATTGCATCATTATCTTAGGCACTTACATTCGTGTCTAACTTGTCTTTGATTCATTATAGACTAGAAAATGAAATTAACCTATCAACAAGGAGATTCTAAGTCTTCCATACTAGATACTCCATGGTGCTTTCCAACACCACTTATTTTAAATACAAGCACATTTGTAGGTACAATATTTTAAATGAGATGAACAATATAAGAAAATCAAGACAACAACAAAATTCCAAGACTAATTCATGGAATGACCTCGTCCTTGAACAATGTAGACTCATAGAACAAACTGATCACAATCAACACTGTATCGATCCAATATTAAAATTCCAATCTTAATAATTAAGCACAATATACTACAAATCATCCTTTATTAACCAAATAAAATTTAATTATTCTAAACCTCTAAACCCTAAACGCCATTAACCTAAGGTAAACTGGCTGGTGGGCATGTGATACTAAGAATACAAATATAAATAGAATAAGCAGCAAAAATAAGGAAAGAAGGTATCACCCTAAATGCAAAGATCACTGCGAGCCAGGCAACCAGAAGATGCTTTTAAGCCCAATCCAACGAGGATGGTCTTTAGATCTTTATAATTATGTACGCTTTATGTCATTTCCTCTGACACAAAGCTTCCCATTGCGAATAATGGAGCTTTGAAGAAACATTCACGTGAAAGACAGCATACCCATTATTCTAATGGAGCTCTGAAGAAAAGTTCACGTGAATGCCAACATAGTCAAAACTCTGCAGGTACCTTATATATAAATATATATAGACAAATATGTTCCAATTCCGCCATCAACTCAGCTCAAGCCTCAGATATTGGAGCTCATAATTCTGAGAGGCATGTTATGGAGGGCCCAACTGAGGACCTTTCACATGCTTCACTCCTTTCAGTCCAATCAATGACAACTTCTGCAAAGTATAATCCTCTGAAGGCACTACTGAAACAGATAAGGTTGACATCATTATCAACAGCTCTGGAGGCTGTGGTGTAAAGGTCGTTAATAAGTTATGTTTGTCCAATACGGAAAATGGGCCTTGTTACTCTTATGGATTCTGCATCTACAAAGCTGATTCCTTATATAATGAGTCATTCCTCTCTTATCATGGAGCTCAGAGGCATGAGATCTGACCCGTATTTATTCTTTTATATGCTTGTGTTTGAATGGTGGTTATAGTAGGGTAGAGTGGGTCAGAGCTGTTGGGCAATCATGCATGTGCTTTTTTTTCCCTCTCATTACATTCATATGAAAATATGTTGCTATATCCCTGAAAGATAAAAAAGATGGTAATGATGAGGATGTTGATAATGGGTGAGACTCTCTTATGAACATTTCATAATCTATTGTTGTAAGGGTAAATTAGAAGAGTAAGATCCATCTCCTTTTTTTAATGCTCTTGTTTTCATTATATACAATTTCATGTAACTATGTTTTATTTTAGACCTCTAATCTATTAGATCTTTTGGGTTGTGATTATTTCCAACAATTCCATTTATTTGAATGTTGGTGTGTACATATTTGGAACCTATAGTTGAGGGGGGGGGGTGTTTTATTTTAGACCTCTAATCTATTAGATCTTTTGGGGTGTGATTATTTCCAACAATTCCATTTATTTGAACGTTGGTGTGTACATATTTGGAACCTATAGTTGAGGAGGGGAGGGGGGGGGAGGCAAAAAAATGCCCCCTAGTCATCCACTCTACTTCCCCACTCCCTACCTTGCCTCCCCATTCCCTTATCTTTTATCTTTTATCTTTCTTTTATTTTTTAATTTGTTTTCTTCTAGTTGATGTAGAGGGATTTCAAACAATCGAGTTGTCATTCTTTATAGTAGGCGGTCACAATAGTCACAATGATTCCAATACCACTATCTAATGGTTACATACAAGTTCATTCAAATGTTGGGAAAATGTGTCTCAACCTTACATTTCTAATGTTCATATTCAATAATTTAATTTAATTTATTTATTTTTTACTCATATATTGGGTGGTCCTACTTGGAATGGTACTAGTTATCATTTATAGTTTGTAAATCAACAATTTGTAATTATCTCTTAGTTGTCATGGGAGTTGCTAAATACATTTATAAAAACTTGTAAGGTGTGCAAGAATTGTCAAATTAGAAAGAGCATGAAAAGGAGGAGCTATGTGTGGACTTGAAGAAGATCAAGGAAGACCTTTAGTTCACATTCTCGTATTTCCAAAAGACGACTAAGATAAGTTGAGTGCCCACATGAAAGACAAAGTTTATATTTTACATTTTGGTTAACTCTTAGATTGATTGGGGTATTAGGATTTTTTGGAGTTTTGGGTGCCACTTTTAGCCCATATTTTTCTCTTATGATCTTAGAAACCATTTATGGTTTTTGGTTTTCAGTCTTACCTACATATGTGTGCATAGTTTGGAGATGTATAATGGCATGGTTGTGTAGAGGGTTATGCTACTTTAGTTTCTTTATACTTATGTAGAGGGTTAAGCCTATTCATGTATTGTAATAGGATTTGGTTCTATGAATATATTGGTTTGAGTTATCAAGGCTGGGTTTTTTTTAAGAGGGTTTTCTTAGGTTAACCATTGTGTCATTGTGGTGGATAATTTTGTGTGTATTTTTTCTTAAATTGTTAGACCTTGCATGTGCATGTTTCTTCTCATTAGTTTGTATAAAAAATGTTTGTAAGTTATCATTTTATTTTCATTTGGTATGCCTAATCATCTTTTTCTCCTAACCTGGTAGGAAAGAGATTGTTTGGACTAATTGTAGTTTGAGTAGGATCCATGTGTAGAAGATCTCTTATATTTCAAGAAAAATGCAAGTACATCATATATGAAGATGGATAAATTTAATGGTACAATTTTATCTATAGGAAGATTTGTCAATATAAAGAATGATCTATGGGTAGCAATCTCCAAAAATAAACCATCAAGCATAAAGGATGAAGATTGGGTTTATTTAAATAGTAAAGGATCAAGATTGGGTTGCATTAGTAGGAAAGTTAAAAACTTCATTTATCTTTGTTTAGAAAATTCAATGGTCCTAAGTATTATGGTAGAATCTTCTACCAAAGCCCTTTCATGAAAGTTAGGATAGTAGTACCTAACCAAATCATTGGTGAACAAGTTTTTTTTAGTAGAGGAAGTTGTAATCTTTGAGGATCGGTGATGGGTATTTAGTTGCTAAGCAGCATAATGTATTCACACTTATTGTAATTAAGTTATAGTCATTTGGAATTATAATCGAGGAATAAAAAATTCATGGCCTTGTTATGTTCCTTATCAAACATGTGTGATAGTTTGGTGATGACAATTGAAAGAACTACTTCAACTTTGTGCTTGATGAGGTAGTCACTTCTCTTCTCTCAAGGGAGATGATGTGAAAATATTTTGAATTTTTCAAAGAAGAACTAGTTTCTCATGGATATTCTAAGAAAAAAGGCAATAAAAAGTGCATGAGTAGATCTAAGTCTCCTAAAAACTTCAAGGTAGAATGTTGAAGACGTAATAAGAAATGCCACATCAAGAAGAAATGTGAGGAGAATAATAAATAAAAGAATAAGTTATATGATGATTTATATTTTAAAGCCTTTGAGGATAAATTAGATTCATTTAATATTATTCTTGCCATGTACATGCATGTGAGGATGCATGGATGATCAACTTGTGCTTATTTCCAAATGACCCTCACATGATATGAAGTGGTTTTATTACTATTAGAAGTTTGATGGTGGAAAATTCTAATTTGGTAAAAACAATTTTTTAATACTATTCCACTTGGTTGAGTCAAGATTAAGCTCTCTAATGTGACGATTAAATGTATCTTTAAATTTTTGCACATATTGAGTTTGGCATGAAAAATATTATCTATTAGTAAGATTAATGATGAAGTTGTGCAAGTAATATTCAATGGTGGTGATTGTAAGATGGTTTTTGGATACATGATTTTTGTAAAGGGATTTTAGGTTGGAACTATTTTATACCTTGATTATATAACCCATATAAATTGTAATATTTTAATGGTACATACATCGATACTTTCAAAAAAAGGATCAACTATATTAGCACTTGTAGTAAATACAGTTGAACCATGTGGGTTCCCAAACATTATCTCACCTTGAAAAGAAAGATACCATCTAAGAAGACTTTAATGTTGTTGCATGCATAGGCTACATAGGTGAGATGGGTTTTGGGGCCTTAAAATAAAAATCTTGTTAAGGGTTTGGTTGATTGTCCTATTGATTTTGAACTTTATATAAAATCATGTTTACTTTTATTCAAGCTTTCCGACTCTCGTGAGATTTTAGTTCTTATTCATAGTGATGTGTATAGTTCTATAGATGTTCCTAGTATTATGTTTTTTTATTGATCATTTCTCTAGGATGACTTGAGTCTATTTTCTTAGGCCTGAATCCAAGGTCTTTAGGTAGTTCAAATAGTTGAAGGGTCTTATGAGAATCACACAAGTAGAATGATCAAGGCGTCAAGAATAGACAATGGTGGGGAATGTTATTTGACTAATTTTTACAAATTATATAAAGAGATATTGTATAGAATAAGAGAACTCCATAATTTTATTACTATTAAAAAATTAAAGTTGAACAACAATAGTTGAAATTTAAATATACTATTGTAGACGTATAAAAATGACCACTTTCCTAAGTGAATATTTAACATTCATTTTAACCTCATTTCTCTATTTAATTAAATTATTCACATTCATCTATTTGATTAAATGAGTTACTCAATTTATTTAATTAAGTTCACCTAAACCTTTCATAGCCTTTAATTAAATAAATCAATTTATTTAATTAATTCCCCTTTCTCCCCTTTTAATTAAATTTACATTTAATTAAAATGATCCTTGCAAGTAAATAAATCTAATTTATTTATTTTAATCCCCCACTTGTATTTATGCAAGTTGCATCTATTTTTGGTGAAATAAAGTAATTTATTTTAATTAAAATTCCCCTCCATCCACTTGCATTTTCCTACATCTCCCACTTGCCTCCCTAAACCCCTTCTAGATTCTTCTAATCAATTCAAATTTAGCCTAATCCATCTCCTAAATATTGTCACATCCCTAAGCAAAGGGAAGTCACTTCTCAAACCCTCAAAGTCTTTGAAAACCATTAAAGGCTTTATGTCTTCAACAAGTTAACCCTCAAAGTCTTCATAACCATTAATGGTTAACTCAACCTTCTTACATGATTAGAGACTTTCTCTCTAATTCAACCTTCATCTAACCCAAGGGTCTCATCAAGCATTCATGGCTTTACCCTTGGTTATCCCTTTAACCCTTGCACAAGAGTTTATCCTTTGGGTAAAAGCTTTATCCAATGGATAACCCTAACCTAACCTTAACCTTTACCTCCTATGGTAACCATCATGTCTTCTCAAGCATTCAATGCCTCTTACATATCCTCTCAAGCAATCTCTTGTTGACAATTGTCACCATTTCATTGGTGAGAATTGTAAACATGGATTGATAACTTTCAATCTTGACCCTTGTTAAGATTATCCAATCTTGACCATCCATTGCCCTATTTTCCCTATAAATAGAGCTCTCATTCTTCATTTTCATATCCAAGTCTTTAGTATCATAATCTATAGTCATTTTAAATCAAGTATTTAGCCTCTCTTTGAATAGAAATCATTTTAATAAGCATTTTAAGAAGCATTTCCATTATCATAGCACACTTATATTAGACTAGTATATCATGTTAGGATAGGTTTTACTAATCCTTTATCTTATCATCATATCCATGCTAGTTTAAATCATATTAGATTTAATATCAGGCATAACTAGGAATGCATTCATATTATGCTGATCAAACATCCCTCATTCTTTGAGTTGTCATTCCTGAAGTCACTTTGCTCAGTGATCTGAGAGAAAAGGCATTGACTTGAGGGATCCTATGAGATAGAGAATAATGGAACATCCCTTGGGGAGTTGAGCTATTAAATATAGCTCCATTACTTGCACCAAGAGTCCCATTGGTGTGTGGACCTTTTTGAAACCAAATTTTTCGTTTCTTTGTACCACTTTTCCTGCACACAACTATAAGTCTAATTTATAGATATTAACCAAATGGAGTTTAAATAAAAAATAACAATGAATGCACTAAAATGAAAATTGAACACATAACATAGTTTTTATTATTGATCTTTTTCCTTGTGCTAAAGGCTTTTCCATTGCTTGCTTTACTTCTACTCATGATCATGATTTAGTTCTGGGTAAGTTGTGGGCTTGGTGAGATCACTCTCTCTCTCTATTAAGTCCTGGACAACTTCCTTCAACCCCCTTACTCAACCTCTTACTATTCACCTGGTTTGGTTTTGTCTTCCTAATCTTCCCCTCCATTTCTAGGAGCCTTCTTGTTTCGAGGCCATCGGTAACTCCATTGGCAACCTCTTAAAGGTTGATGATGCCACAACTTCCATGGTTCATTCTACCTTTGCCTTCCTATTAATTGATATTGACATATATCTTCCCCTCCCTAGGGATGTGGTTCTAATGGTTGGGGATAGGCCATGAAATAAATCGTTGGATTATGAGGGCCTCCCCTTTCGCTGTTGAAGATGATTCTCAATGGGTCACTTAGCTTTAGACTGTTCTCTATCCCACCACAAAATATTGCTACTTGGTGGAAGGATGCTACTGAAGATCACTTGACAGACAATGCTTTTGAGTCTGATTTTGTAGACTCCTCTTAGGAGGATGATGTCTCCTCCTGGGATGAGGTGCCCCTTATTGCTAATGAAGATTTTATTGACCCTCTTGTTACTGTTGTTGTGGCCTCTTTTTCCCCCAAGCCTCCTACATTTGTTGTTCCTTCTCTGCAACTCCATTCTACTCTTGGTAATTTTGTTCTTATTGTTGTTCTGCAGCAGCAACCTAGTAGTAACTCTGCGGGGTCCTCCCCGCCAGATTTTTCTTTGAATGTTCCTAATGACAGTGTTTCCTACATAATTTTTTGTCGCAGGTGGAAGGGTAAGTCTTCCCCACCTTTCCCAAACCCCTCTTTGTCAAGTTTTGGGTGTTTCTCCCCACTCTTGAGTTGGGTTTTGGGTTGTTGCAGGTTTGACAGATTTGTTTGGCTTGTCTGACCTTGTTTGTTTGGGTTTTGTAACCCTACTTATTTTGTCTCTCTTTTTCCACCTATGGACTGTTGTATGCTGATTGATAGCCTTTTGGCTATGTGAAGGGCCAGTGCCCTTGTTAATGCTGCTTTTATAATAAAAAACATGGAGAAACCCTTTCAAGAAAGAATTCCAGTAAAGAAGAGATGAATAGCTTGTATTATCAACAAAATTTTATACAATGTACAATTACTCTAACTCCTCTCTAGTTTTTAATATGGCAACACAACCCCTACAAATAGAAACTTGAACAAACTTCATGCAATTGCACTTTCAAGCACATGTTAAATAGAAAATTGATGCAACCATGGAGAATGGAATCCAAGTTTGAAATCCCAATGTCTCCTACCTTGAAATTAGTAATTTGCAACTCATTATGACTTCTTATCGATTCTCTTACAATTTTCATAAGGAATCTTCCATCCATAGAGACCTAGGGACCATGATAGCAATATTTTGTCATAGATGTCAAAGAATATTATGACAACTGCCATCATTGGAATAGTTCCTGTTACAAATTATTACAAGTTTCCTCACACCTCAAATTGGCTGATTCCCAAGGTGGATGCCAATTTTTACCATCCTTTTCCATTCATAGTTACCATGATGCATGTCTAGTGAAAGTAATTTGGTAATTCTCTATTTATAAATAGATAATTACCAAAGTCAATAAAAACATATTTACTGTACTAGCAAAAAATTAACTATCACTACCGATGAAATGCTAATCCCTTATGAGTGAACTAAAAACAATATTAGGAGTAATTAATAACATGGATTTACAAGGTTGACGGAACCTAAATCCCAATATTTTCCCACTTGACATCATACATTATAAATACATCCATAAGAAAACATAATCATAAGTCAAGTAAATATAAGTAAAATAGACCATGCCCTCCTTTGCACCAAGTTAACATCTTTGTGCTCGCAAGTTTTGTAGGTGCATCTGTAACATTATCTTGAGTGTTAATCTTCCTCAACTCAATTTTTCAATTAGCAATCAATTCACAAATAAAATGGTATTGTACATGTTCACATGCTTAATTTGTGCATAATACAAGGGATTCTTAGCTAAGTGAATTTCACTCTAACTATCACAATTAATATGAATAACCTTTCACTCTAACAAATTCATTTGAACCCTCTTCTTCTTCTTCCACATCCTCAAGTCCATCTTTGTATTCTTCCCAAGTTGAACTTTGATGAGTAGTTTTTTATTGATTATATATTACCAAAAAGAAAAGAAAAGTTCAAGTTAAAGACAAGTCAAATAGACCACAACAATCAAGATTCCATGAACAAAATCTAATACAAAGCCATCGAAAGAGATTAAATACAACATAGGACGGGTCAAAACAGTGGCAACAAAAGAGGTTAACCATTCTAAATTTTACTTTATTAATAAATGTCATTGATGCCAATTGAGCGACACATTTTTGAAGTACTATCATTTGAACTAACCAAATCCATCTCAATTCCATCGAAATATTTATTTAGGAAAATAAGTCCCTTTAATACCAATATCATCCACCGTCATCTCAACTATATTCCTTATGATACATCCTTAGTAAAGGATCAATGTTTGAAAACTTCATATCAAACCTACTAAAGTTAGCATACCCAAAATTTAACAGCTCCCTAAATTTCTCTTTATATACTTTCATAGTTTAGAAAACCTACAAAGAAAATGGAGTGGGGAGTGATTCTTTTGAAAGACTAGGCAAATACCCTCTTTTGACCTTGAAAACAATCCTCATTCCTAGCTTTCCATAAAAATCAAAGAATATTAGAAGATAAAACAATCCAAAAGTTATTAAGAATCTTATTGAACTCTTTGACATAGGCAAAAAAAAATCTTTTTCCAAGAGAAATTTTCTCCATTTTCCCACTCAACTGAGCTAGAAAAAATAAAAGCCAAATCCCTTTTGCAAGGTAGTAAAAAACATGATCAATGGATTTAAAGACCTAAAAAGGAAGTAGAGGTTTTCAAATTACTACATAACTTTTCCTTAGAAGAGGCATTTTTTAAAATAAAAAACCATTTGTAACATTTTTTGGGGGCTTAATGAAATAAGATCAATAGTGGTTTAGGATTTTTGACCAACAATTATGGCTAAGGTTTAACTACCAGTAGCTATTGAGGTACTCCATCACATCCTAAGTGTTAGCTAGAGTGTTATAATTTTTCTAGGGTTCACCTTTTAGAAATTGGTCCCATCAAACCACTTTAGGTTCTCAAATATTTTATCATTATGATCTAGATATACATGAAAGCTAATACTATTGTTGGAATTTTTTGAGGACAGAGTATGTCCTTTAATGAGAGATAAGAAGAACATACTTTATACTCAGAGAATGATAAGATTTTAGCTTCATATTACACATAATATTATTAAAATCCTTGATACCTTTAGAGGCCTAGTTCTTAGCAAATCACCCTTGGAGAAGGGAAGAAGGCTTGTTCTTTAAATAGAGATTTCACCATATAGATCTAAACTTTAAGATATTACCATCTTATTTATTGTAGAATTCACTACCTCTATTCTAGTGCCTAACATGTTCTCATGCCACCCATTGGATTTTAAAAATACTAGAGCCAAAATGAGAGATAATGTATTTTCAAAAAAGTGAATCATGTGTTTGTAGACTGAATGAATATTTGACTCATTTAGAGACAACCAATAGTATAATGTACCTTAAAAAGAACCTTTGATGGTTAATTACCTAAAAATTATTTCAAAATCAACTTAGCAACATGGGAAATTCCTTCAATTCTTAGGTCCTTAAATCTAAGACCTCCCAAGCTCTTATCAATGCAACACCAATCCTAATTCACTATAATTCTCTTTTTTTTACCTTTTCCATAAGATCACAAGAACCTTTTAATGCACTTTTGAATATAATTAACTTGATAATTGTAAAAAAATCACACAAGTGAAAAACTTAGAGGCTATATGATGAAGGTGTATTCTAATAGACCTGGATTCTACCAACCAAAGAGAGATACTGTTTATTCCATTTTTCTATCTTACCTTCTTTCTTGTATGTATTCTCATGATGGATTGATAGAAAAGGGGATTCCAATATCTAAATAATCAGTTGGACCCACCCCATTAATTATCAAACTTTTGAAACCAACTTTTTTATTAGAGTACCTAGCCCACTCCATGCCTCCCAACTTGTACTTAAATATTTCATTATGTATATTCAGTTAATGAAGCTAGTTTGATTATTATTGATAAAATAAAGGAGGATATCAATCATCGTCATGGCTAATACATTTTTTAAAATCTTATAGGAGACATTGAGGAGTGTAATTGGTCTCTAGTTCTTTATCCGAGTCTTGTCACCATCCTTAAGATGAAGCCTTATCACTCCTTGATTTATGGATTTCCCTAGAGAACCCCTTTTAAAATATTTTGAATACATTAGAAACAACTCATCACATGCCCACTCAATATCTTTCTTATAAAACTGAATAAGAAGACCATCAAAACTAGGAGACTTGTCATTATTTAGTAAATTGCTTTAACGATCTCTTCTCTAGAAATATCCTTGGCTAGTACTCTACACACCTCACCATTGATTTTCCTATGGATAATCTTATTACAACACTCTTGATTTCCTATAATCAATAATGTTGCTCTCTATAGAGGACATAGATTTATAAAAAGAAAGGAATGTGTTGCTAATATGAGCTAGATCTTGTAACAACACAATATCAACCCAAATGGAGTCAATATATTCCTTATAATTTTTTCCTCTAATGTAAATGAATAAGAAATTTGAGTCTTTATCTCAAAAGTTGAGACAATTCATCCTAGATCTTATCATCATGCCTTTAATTGTGATGACCTGAATCTTCCCTAGACTATGTTTAACTCTCATCAATTCTTCATTGAAGAATATATTAGAAGGGTTTTCTTGAAGCTTGGATTCCATTACACAAAGTTCTTGAAGATTTTTTTCATGTTTTCTTCCATCAAGGGCTCTTTGGTTCCCTATAGTTTGAAATAGGAACCTTTAACTATTGACATTAATATTCCATTTATCAATTGCATGCATGTTCTTAAGTAATATTTTGTTCACTTCTTCTATGGTAAATATGGCATCATTACAGTTATTCACATTTAGGAGATCATTGTTCATTTTGTAGCTACCCTTTTTCCTAACATCATTGGTGTCCCTTTGATTACAAAGAAGGATGTTGACTTCAATCAAGTGATGGTACATGAGATAGAGAAAGGGTAGACTTTAATAACACTATTTCTTTGGTCAAGGTGATCAAAATTGGAAAACTTCTTGCTAGCATAGAATCTATCTAGCCTGGAGTAAATTATTTTAATCTTTCTAAAAAAATTGTAACATGTAAACCAAATACTTTTTCTCTCTTTTATCATTCCTTCAAGCGGGTCCAACATCTTACAGGTACTCTTCATCTTAAGCGGTAAATTTTCCTCAATATCTTTCCAACTCATGTCCAACCCTCGCAATTTGTCCTAATTATCCTCTCTCTATAATCATTAGGGCCACAAACTGAACAAACTCCAAAAACCAAATGTTTATGTTTTAGAATCACTCACACTATATCCTATTTGAACAAGAGCAACCAAACTCTTTTACATAGCTACACCATCTCTAATTAAGGAGAATTTGATTGTTCCACCATTTCTTTTAGCATGGTCACTGTATAATTGCATGACATCCTTCTTTATAAACTTAAGCTTAATCTGAAGCGTAAACCTCACATCCTTTACCTATTGAAGGAGAATCAAACCAAGAGATATAAAATAGTTTAATGTCTTTCTAATTGTGTATTTTTGTTAGGGGACTCCATTCGCTTGACATTCCAACTAAGACATTTTAGGCTCTTCATTAGCTATAGCAGAGTTGGGCCCCTTACAATTTTTATATAACTTGTCAAAACATTTTAATATATTATCCCACTTCCCTTTTTTCTTTGAAGCAACCTTAAGTGCTTCTCTCCTCACTTTTTTCCTCTTATTTTTGTCATTAGTTATAGACTTTCCACTCACAAGATTATGAGGCTAATCATCTTCACTTGAGGAGTGGAAGGCCAGATTGTGGGTCCCCATTTAGTACCTCATTGTCATCCATTTTTGACAAATAATGTTTTTTTTCCTTGTGACTCAAATATATTAGAGACTGTTGGTATTTTGGTATGGTTTTGTCATTTATGTCAACACCTACTAACACTTATCAACTCTAGCACTTTGGAGAATAAGCAACATTCACCGGCAAGCAAGTGACTTATGCACAGTCACCGGTATCTGGTACACCGGCAGGATATAATGATCACTGGCACTTGGAAAAGCATGGAAAACACCTGGTTATGTCAAAGACATCGTTTGGACACTTTGTGTTGGAGATTTGTTCATTGGCATATTCATATTTACATATTTGTTGTTACTGGCAAATAGGTCTAGATCATTCACCGACATGCTTATCTTTTCCAGATGAGCACAACACGCTATGGAGAAGTTTTATTAATGTTGTAATTGCATTAAGCCGACATGATGAATCGGTTATTGCATCGGATATTGTTTTATTTGTAAAATAATTTTATTGTAATATCTTTTAGAGCCGACCTACTAAAATTGGTCTTAGGTTATGATATAAATGTAAGATCTTATTTGTAAGATCAGTGTGGAATGTGAGAGAGAAATTGTGTGAAGGTATATGCGAGAATAAGAAGAGCTATACACGTTGACATCATTTGAAGGTTGAAGAAGGGTTTTTGTGAAGACAATTTTAAGCTACACCGGTACTGAATCCAGCATAGTAAGATGTTATTTTGAGCAGTACATCCTTATTGGATTTAACCATCCAATTGTAGTCAGTGTGACTCCTATTGTGTTTGAGCAGTGAGCTCTAGGTGCTTGGCCTTTCTGCATGTGTAGACCCCATTTGCATACACATACTATCTGCAGTAGTATCATCTGATTGTGGGTAAGGTTTCCGACCGTGTTTTTTCCCCTTACAGGGTTTCCACATACACATATTGGTGTTATGTGTTGTGAATGTTATTGTCTTTCTGTTTCATGCATTAATCTTTACCAGTACTATAATTAACTGATAAAACTGTCTACTGGCATACAAGTCTGGTTCACCGGTATCAAGTATTAAAGTTGGTTAAGTTGTTTTGGTTTGAATTTATTTGACATCTGATTCACCCACCCCTCGCAGTTTTCCTCGGGACCTAACCGAGACCACTATTTATTTGTCAATGAGATCCTCCATAGTAGTAATAAAAAACAAGATCCTCCATAGTTATATTTCTTCCATCATATATTCACTTTTTTATTTTCTCAAGAACAATTTTTTGAGCATTATTCTTATGCCCCAATTTAAGACCAAGAGGAGAGGGTAACTACATCCTCAATGAACTTATGAAAATTATTGGACCTATCATTAAAGATGGAGGGTTCAAGAAGTAATGGTTCCACAATGCTAGGGGAAGAGCCTTTGTTAATATTTTTAGGGTTGAACCCATTAGACATCATTTGAAAAGTGGTCATATTCCCAATCGAGTCCTTTGTCTTTACTTTAGGGAATCTTTCTTATGATGACCTCCAAATTCACATGAAATACAAGAATTCAAGCCACCTAAGCTTTAAGTTTTGCAAAGCACTTACCCAAATTTATATGAGTTTTGTCTACAATTTCAATTCCAGGTTAGAGGGCAAAAAAATATAGTATCTATAGGTGGAAGAGTGACTCTTGTTTCTTCCAATTGAAGAACCTTACCCAAAGGTGCCAAAATGTGTAGCACAAAGACCCACAATTGAGGAGGAACATATTTAACAATGAACCATCTTAGAACATAAAACTCCAAAGCTTCATCAATTAGGACATTAGGAGACAAGGGCATGATTCTAAAGATAAAATTTCCCACATTTAAAAATTGATTGTTAAGAACCCTTTTTTGCTTAACATAATTATTAAATAACACAAAAGTAGTCCCTTTCTAAATCATCCTATAAACGAAAAACATGTATACCTAGTTTTTCAGCCCACATATTTTGTAACCAATGGTCAAAGAATTTCTTAGATGAGACTTTTTCCTTATCCAACACAAAAAAACATTGCTATATTCTTCAATCTACATTCTTCTCTATCAACAACAAAGAGTATATTCTAATTTAGATTTAGAAAGAGTATTGTTAAAGCAAGAGGAAGGGAATTACTTTCCTCACTACATTCTTGTCAATTCCTCTTGACAAACCTCCATCACCATCTACCACAACCTTGAACAAAGCTTCTTTAGGGACCACCATCGAAGAACCTCACATATTGTCTTTGAATGAGAGCTTTCTCAACAAGCCAACTCCAGTATCATTAATGTTTCCTATTTCCAAAGCACACACACACTTATCTCCTATCTTGACATCCTCTCCATGCATTAACTCAATTATGGACATGACCTCACTGCTAAAAATGGGTTGTGGGGGTTATAATAAAATCGATTCAAAAATTTGAAAGATAAATAATAAAAAAAGACATAAGAATACTTCAAATAATTCAACAAAGAAAATGACCACAAACAAGCCCACCCAACCCTCACTAGAAAGAGCACTGACCCATCAAATGCAAGAAAGAGGGACTAAGTAGGCACAAATCAAGCACAAAAGCTATAAAGAGGGCTCTAAGAGGAGCAACAATGGAAAAAGAACTCTAACCTTCCTAGCTGCACTCAAAACTCAACCTCTCGAGGTCCTCATCAATTAATATTTGTCTCAATGAGTAATTTAAGATTCCTATGCTTAAAATTTTAAAATGTGATAAGAATAAGCATTTTAATGTACATAATTTCATATTGAAACTATTAAGTTCTTATAAAATAATGAAGATTAAAAGAATGAATTTTTATTTATTAATAAAGCAGCGTTAACTAGGGCATTGACCATTAACATAGACAAGAGCTATAAACAACACTTTCACAACACAAACAATATCAAAACATCAAAAACAAAGAGTTCGAAGAGAGTTTAACATCAAAACAAAAGGGCCCAATCCTAAAAGAGAGGAAAACAAAGACCAATAACTTAAGACCTAAGAGGTCGATTATGGACCCCGACCATGTCTATGACCTTGTCCCAATCATCATAGAGGAACTATAAAGTTTCCTAGCTGCCTATTTGTCAACATCGTCCTCAACAGTTCTTTCACGCAAGAGGGAGATTGTTAGCGCAAAGCTATGAAGCACCTGTTCATAGAATTTGTTGATGTTGACCATCTATTTATCTTTGATATCCAACTTGTATTTGATTTCCTTGATTTCCTCTTTGAGCTCCTTACTTTCTAGAATTGGTCCCAGGCTAGCAATGTGGCTCAAAAGCTCACGGACCTCGTTGTTGAGGCCTTGCAGCTCCTCCATACTAGGGTTACCCTTGGGGATATCTTCCTCCTCCTTGTGAATATCCTTATGCTCCGCCTGCATGGGCAAACTCATGCCACCTTCTTTTTCTTTTCTATCCCTGCCAGACTTCGTGTCTTTAATCCCAACATCTCTAGGAACCCTCACATTAGCCTAAGCTCAAGTGTCCATCTCAAAAGCCCTACGAACAATAGGGTCCACCATTTCCATAATTTCGTCTGGGTCCACAAGGTCAATTTTACCAACTGGTTCTTCATTGTCAGAAATCAAGTTCTCAGTACCCAGAGGGGGCCCAAAGGTATCCACATCCATCACAACCATAAAGGCCTTGACAACAATCTCTTCATCCACCAACTCATTCAAATTACCACCACCCTTGCCCTCGTCAAGATCATCCTCATATTCAGTAGCATTTTGGGGTTTTCCCTTCTTCTTAGTGAAGCCCTTGGAAGCAAGTCTATGAGACCTCCTTATGCCCTCGGATTCAGGAGCATGGTTTTTCTCTTCCAACTTGTTAGAGGAGGAATTATCAATGACAATTCTCTTATGCTTCCCTGGGGACTTTCCTTTTCCCTTGTTTGAAATGGGTTTCTTATCCTTCTCGAAAGAGGAGGAGGGGAAGGTGTGATGGGAAAGTTTAGTAATAGAAATAGAGGACGAGGGCATTGGGGAGGAAGAAAACACTTCATTAGAAAGTTGAAACAATCTAGAGGGGTCCAGGCCGCTAGCAAGGGCCGGAAGAGGATGAGAGACAACTAGCAGGGGTTGAATGAGCATGAAATTCTTTGGGGTGGTAAAGAGTCAAGAGGTAACTGTAAAGCCTATAAATGAGACCATGTGAAGGGAGATGGGGGGCTTGTTCGTATTCTTAAGGTCGAGGGCTTCCTTAATATAATTTTTTAATGAATGTAGAAGATAAAAGGAAAAATAAAGTAAATCATTGTTCCTAAAATGGTTCAACAAGGGAAAATGGTAGTAGTAGTATACCTTAAAGAGGCCCTTGAGAATGAAAAACTTCATGATCATCAGGAAAATTTGGTCCCACGGGTGTTTGAACTCCTCCCTAGCGAACCCTCCTTCTAGTCTAACTGATTCTTCCTTTCCCCTAAAAAATATGTTCAGGGCCTTGCTATTGGTGACATGGCTAGTCCTTTTCCACCTTCTACTGTCCAAAGAAAGGCCCATCATCTGAGAAATGGTTTCTTCCATGACATCAAAGGAGGTACCTCCAACAATGACCCTTTTGTTGCTCCAAGAAGCCACAAATTGAGCAGAAAGCTTCTCGTCATGGCCATGGAGGTTCTCCATAAATTCCACCACCCCGCCTTCCACACAATAATTCTAGATCACTATATCCTGTTTAAAATCGTTGGGTTTATCAAGTTCATAACGGATTTTGTCACCTCCCATGGTCGACTCAGAAATTTTGACAGCGAGAGCTTTTTCACAAGAATGAGATATGCAAAGAGGTAGAGAGCATATCCACAATACAACAATTAATCAAAATAAAAATACTTTCACTATAAAAGTTAGATGTTTTGATAGAGATTTGGTGATCATGCGGCCTTGTCGCAAAATAATTACCATAATTATCCACTGGATGAGAAAAAACATGTGAAACATATATCAAACCTTTCGACATGACCTTGGGCATGAAGAAGGGCATCTTGGAAACTGATCATGAGAAATGATCATTGATGTAGGATCCACGTGGTGCAACTTGCTTGAATTTTCCATTGTGTGTAGTCCTTCCAGTCAAGTTCACATGCATGAAATCATACACCAACATCATAATATGCAAATACAACAGAAAATTGTGCCAATAAATAATGATGATGCAAACATCACACTTCATAGCTACATTGGTAGTCTGCCTCATTTGATTGTTGAAGCTAGTCAGCAAAAAGTTAAAGTTATTCAAATTTGAAAAGTCTTTCCTCCAGCGACCCCTGCAGGTCGAGAGGGAAGGATGGGAAGAACAAGCACAGGGTTTATCCATGAGGGATACATTTAGAACACGCTCCATGCAAGAGGGAGGTAACACTGAGAGGCAAGGAGTTGTAATTCCTCCAACATCTCAAATCCTAAACCAAGAGCCCCTGAGCCGCAAGAGTATCAACAACCCCGTTGCCTTCTCTATAGACATGATTGATGTTGAAGGAGTCAAACCCAAAGATAAGCCTAATCATATCTCAAATAATACCTTGAATTGACCAGTTGAGTATGCTTAATCCTTTGACAAATCAATTATAAGTTTAGAGTCCCCCTCAATGACAATTGACTTGATGCCAATGGAGAGGGAAATGCGGACACCCCAAGCCAAGCCCATAACTTCATCTTGATTGCTGGAGTGACCATTTAGATTGCCCACATAGGCAACAACAAGTGCCCCACTATGAGTTTTGATAATTGCCCCCTGCCCCCCGCGCCCCCCCCCCCCCGCAGCCAAGCCATATTTGGCAACATCGCCAAAATTGAGTTTCAAGCAACCAGGATTTGGGGGAACCACCTAGTATTCTGTCTGAGGAGACACTTGGAGGTGTTAGTTGAGAAAAGGAGTGAGGGAGGTTACAGCAGAGAGAAACCTCCCATTCCTTGTTGGAGGGGGTATTAGGCATCTTCTTAACTATGGTGACAAAGATGTTATCCATAATGATTTCAAGGAAACAAGAAAAGACAGTTTTTAAAGAGGCTTCCTTATCCCTAAAGATTCTATTGTTCCTTTCCTTCCAATTTCTCCAGCTGAGGTGCAGAGGAATCTGCAACCAGAGTTGTTGAACCAGCTTGGAAGTGCCCCCCCCCACTCTTGCAGTATATGTATCATATTTTCATTCATGGTCGAGGAAAAGGTTAAACTTGTGGCAGACCATATCCCAAAGGGCTTTGGCAAAGGCAAAATGGAGGAAAAGATGGGGGAGATTTTCCTCATCCCTTTTGTAAAGAACACATTTGTTGAGGAACTGAAACCCATGCTTGGCCAAGCTATCTTGGATGAGGATTTTGTTGTGGAGATTATTCCAATAGAAAAAAATAATCTTGGGGATAAGGTGGGGGGGTTCCAAACCTTTTTCCACCATTCCTGAGAGATGGGATCCTAGAGAAGGCTATGGTAGGTAGTTTTAACAAAGAACTCCCTAGTGGGATTCCATTTCCAAATAAATTTGTCCTCCCTCGGGAAAAGGGGGATTCTAGGCATACCAATCTTGTTATGCAACTCTCGGGCAATAGGCAACAAATGGGGTTGATTGTGGCAACAAGCAAAAATATCCTTCCAAGTGTTGTTGGATAGGTCACTACAAACCCAGTGACTAAAGAAATCTATGGCAATACCACAAATCCTTTTGAGAGAAGGGGAGGAAATCAGAGGTTTATCTCCCAACCAACAATCATCCCAAGAACTAATGTTTCTACCATTTCCAATGAGCCACTTCGTGCCATGAGAAATAGAATCTCTGCATTTAAGAAGGATATTTCCTATTTTGGATCCCCTTGGGAGTCCCTCCTCACTCCAATCCAAATGAAAACTGCCTTGGCCAAGGTATTTAGCCCGCATAATTTGGCCCTAGTCAGTGTCTTGGCAGATTAACTTCCAAGCCATTTTAGTCATAAGAGCCTTTTTAAGTTGCGAAATTTTGTGGATCCCCAACCCACCATTGATTTTAGGATAGCAAAATTTGTCCCAATTGATGATAGCAAGTCTTCTTTTCTCTTCCATGCCTGTCCAAAGGAAAGTTCTTTGATTTTTTTCAATCTTGTCATCCATGGAGGCAGATATTTTGAAAAGGGAAAGGAAGTACACAGGAATCCCCTATAGGGAGGAGGCCAACAACTGGAGCTTCCCAGCACTACTGAGAAATCTTCCCTTCCACCTTGCTAGCTTCTTCTATATATTCTCAAGAGTGGAAACCCAAAAGGAGTTGGAGACTTGCTTGACAGTAAGTGGTAACTTGAGGTAGGTGCTAGGAAGGGAGGCAACCTGACATCCCAGGATACCCCTATTTTTAGCTTGGATTTTGTTAGAAGTGTCGAAGAAATAGGTGTTGCTTTTATCATAATTAATGTGTTGTCTCGAGGAATCCGCATAAAGGTTGAGGAAGGATTCCCATCCCTTGGCCTCAACAACCGAAGATGACCCAATCCCTAAGACTAGATCCCTAATCCTGATGTCCTCCATAAATAGTTTAGAGAAGTAGTTAGAAGCCAGGTTCCCTAGACCAACATCATCTTTAATCTCTTGATCCTTAGGCAAGAAACGTGGTTTATTCTCTTGTGAATACTAACTGATCTATAGAAGAAGGCAGTATTTTTGTCACCGTCCTTCATCCATTGAACCATGGATTTATGTTTCTAGAATAATTCCTCCTTAGTTGAATTTTCCTTCCATTTACTCCTTATAATTGCTTCTTCATGATGTGTGGTTTCAAGGAGGTCCCCTTTGTTGATTTTCTCATGGATGGCTGATAGTTTGGTATTTAAATCCTTTTTTCAACAAAAATATCCCCAAAGGTATTTTGTTCCATCCTCTCACATTTCTTCTAATTAAGTCTAGTTTCTGAGCCACCTAAAACATGGGTGTGCCAGAGACATGAGAGTTCCACCAACTTTTAGTACAATCCTTGAACTCAGGATGAGTAGTCCATGTAATTTCATATCGAAAGGGGTAACCCCCTTGGCATGTTGGGGAGGACACACCAGAAGAAGGGAATTGTGTCCAGAAACATTTCTGGGAAGAGAAAAAAGTTTTACATTAAAACCAATACCTTAGTTGTCGAAGATAAGAAATCTATCCAATCTAACTTGTATAAGGTTCTCCCCCTTCCTAAGATCAGAGAAGGTGAATCTTTGACCAACTAAGTCCACATCAAGTAATCCATTCATGTCAATGAAATGTGCCAGGCCCGTCATACTGTCAGAGTACTCCTGAAGTCCCCCAAGTTTTTTAGAAGGAAAAAGAGGAAAGTTAAAGTCCCCCACGATCGTCCAATGAGCATTAGTGTCCTTTTGGACAAGACAATAAATGTCTTTCCAAAGAGAGACCTGACCCATTCTAATGTTTGGGGTGTAAACATTAATGTGGAACCAGGATCCATGACTGGAAGAAATATTAAAAGTAAGAAAGTTGGTAGAATAGGAAATTAGGTTGCCAGAAAACTGCAAGGGGTCCCACATAGTGACCAAGCCACTCGAAGCCTCAATGGCATTGCTAATGAAAAACTAAGAACTCGACCATATTTTACCAGCAATGCTAGAAAAGGAGGTGTCGATCATTTTGACATCCTGGAGAAGAAGAACCTCAATCTTATTTTCTAAAATACTATTCTTCAGGGCGTATTGCTTCTAGGGGTTGTTGAGGCCCAACATATTCCATGAAAAAACCTTCATTTCTTACCTTTGATTAACGTATCCAAGGTCCTCTATCTTCCATTGGCAACTTCCCTTTCTTCTTCCTTCTATCGAGAGAGTTTTTGTGATGGGTGACACGTCTTTGGGTCAGTCCCAACACTAATCTTCATATTTCTTGTCTTGCGCCTCTACGTGATCTAGCCATCATCACCAGGGAGGGGGAAGCCACTGAAGGATGCACCAGAAGAGGAGAAGCTCTTACAAGAAGCGGGGGGGTCCTACACACCTGTCTCACTTGGAAGGCGTTTCAAGAGAAAAGTCTTGGGTGGTCACAACAACAATCTCCCCATCCTCCAAAGGATTCATTCCT
Organism: Cryptomeria japonica; assembly: GCF_030272615.1. NCBI lineage: Eukaryota > Viridiplantae > Streptophyta > Pinopsida > Cupressales > Cupressaceae > Cryptomeria > Cryptomeria japonica. The sequence continues at coordinate 269,926,935 of NC_081406.1, forward strand.
TTCGAAGGGGTGGAGGTCAACTTCTCTAGAGGGGAGATCCCTTGGGCCATAAAAGAAATATTCTAAAGAGGAATCCCAACACCCAAATCAGACAAGCAGTTCGAGGCACCGTCACCTACCTTAGGAGGGGAGAAAAGAAGTCTATTGATACTCTCCTTAAAGGGGTAGTCCTCACAGTCAATCTCAGGACATGCTGTAATAACGGGTTCCTCAGAAGCCATAGGTTCCTTAAGCTTGAGGGCCTTAGGGTCTGGGGCATTATAATCAGAGATTATATGGCCCCCCTTATGAAATTTTTGATAGAAGAGAGTTGTGTTTTCATAGACCAAAGCCTAGGTCTAGCTTCCCAACTTAGACTTGAGGGTAATGAAGTTAGGGAGATTCTTACTAACCATGACCAAAACACAGAAGAGCACATACACCACTCTAGATTTGGTTCCGGTGATCTCATCCAAAGCCACAAGGTACCCGAAAGTATTCCCAATCCACTTGAAGACTGATTCATCCCAATATTCTAGAGGGAGTCCTAGAAGGCGAACCCAAACATAAGCAAACTTGTGAAGGTTAGTAGCTAGGTCAAAACTAGCCTTTCACCTGCAAAGGGATAGGTTACTCTTGCCATAAGTCCAGCAACCAGAAAGAACCATCACAACATCCTCCTCAACTGTGAAATTAAAGAGGAAAAGAGCACCAGACATAGCACTTACAGTGACACTTCTCTTGATCCTCCATTTGGCTGAGGCCCATTTCTTAACGATCTCCACAGTGGGTCGAAGAGAAAAATTTCCCCACCAAAGTGTTACTCATGTTGAGCATAATGCGGTCCATAATTGTATGAGGGAGCTCAATAGTCGTTCCATCCTCTATTTGTATGCAGACAAGGACAAAGTTGGGGTCCACCTTGTTGGAATCAATGAACACTAAGAGTGGGGGTGAATCAGTGTATTACAACTTACTAATTTATTAAACTAATTCTTTAACCACCGGATGCAAAGAACAAAAACTATAATGCAAAAACACAAAGAAAATAACCACACAACCATAACAGCGAAATTTTTACATGGAAAATCGGGAAGGGAAAATTCATGGTGGGATGAGTACCCACAATATTATTATACTATGGCCACTAGTAAAACAATATTACAAAAGTGGAATGCACTTGCATTTAGGCACATTCCCTAGAGCTCACTGCTCAATTACAAAATAGGGCTGCAACCCCAGAGGACTAATTGTCCTACAGATAAGATATAGAAGCAAATACAATGTTTGAAGTAAAAAATAACATCTACAAATGCCAGGAATTAGTTCTGGTTAGGCTCGAGAATGATCCACTATCACTGCTCAGGAAAACTGATCTGCTACATGTACCAGATCATGAAAAATTAAGATGCGCACATGAAACTACGCTCAATCGCTTTCAACACAATCTCGCATAGACATCCTCTCACAAAATGATCATCCAAGTTGATCTTATATATCTGCACCACCAAAATACATCTCCAACTGGTCGGCTTCTCAAAACATTGTAGGCTCATGTCATCTCAAAACATTGCAAATCCATATACTGGACCTAAAACATATGATCACAAGCTTTCCTTAAGTTATCCCAATTATCTCGAACTCATCAACGTCCACCTAAATCACCTCAAGGAATCCAGACAACACGCTACACCATAAAACATGAGGATAACCCTGTTCTTCTTGCAATACTAGATACCAGACCAAGAAACTTAAACTTGCATCAACACCAGAGGATAGGATTACATGAAAAGTTGCCTCACACATCCAATCAACTATTCCAATCATGGCAACCAAAACTACATCACCAAAAATGAATAATTCTTACTACATCTATACCCTGTGTTCCACCGACCAGACTTATGCTTCATGAATAACCAAACTTACTTAAGGCTTCCAGTAATCCCAATCTCCATATACTGGATATGATTACTAGGTTGAGTTGCCCTCAATGACAACCCCTAAGTAATCTCCATGCATCTAACATCATCAATCTTCACCGGAGCATCACCAGAATAGTGTCTTTTTGCCAACACACCCCACTTGGAGGATTTCCCACAAGTGCATTCTTCCAGCCTTTGACAATTGTGCCATCGTCAAGGGTCCCCTTATCCTTTTTCTCATCAGGAGCGATAGACTCCTTGGAGTTAGGGATGGATTCTCCATGCTTGTCTGAAGACAACACAATTTCAGAACCATTAGGAATCACCTCCAACACCAGTGAAGTACCAAGTGGGTCACCGACAGTAAGGGAACCTGTCTTAACCACAATAGGAATATTGACATTTATAAGAGCAAGAGGATTAGTGATAGACAATGTCACCACAATAGAGTCTGGTGGTGGATCAGCTGGCGGGGGAGCCTAGCCCCCACCCTCAACAACCACCATGAACAAAAAAAATTCAAAATTCAAAAGCTTGTAGAGCGGTCAAGATATGTTTTATGTTGAGAACACACAAAGATAACTTTATTTAATCACTTAAATATAACATAGCATTAGGCACAATCCTCCCTTTTAATAAGCTCATTAAGTATTTTATAAAATCCTTTGATGAGAAAACTAAGATCATATAGTAAGTGAGATGTTTTTTTAATGAATAAATATATTTTACTAAATTTTTAAGTGTTCACATCTTGAGAAATAAATAATCAAGCATTCTTTCCCTAATTTTGAGTATAATAATTAAAAAATATTATTTTTTCAATGTGTATAAATTGAAGTGTAAGAAGTAAGAATGTTATTTTTTTTAATTTGGATGAGTGAATCAAGATAAATATTTAAATAAAATGATACATTTGCATTTAAAACATATGAAGACATAATTAAAACTAAATAAAACATCATCAACATCTGAGAAGGCAAGATGCAAATGAGCATCAATACATAACATGCCTTTTCTTGACCTTTAAAACATATGAAGACATAATTAAAACTAAATAAAAACTAATAGTTTAATCTAATTCTAATTATAGAAACATTATATGGCTAGAAAGCTAAGAAGTAGATTGACATTGGAGTGGTGGTTTAGTGGAGTTTAATTCTAAAACATGTAGAAAGGTCAAATATGCACATTTTTTAATGCACATTTAGGCACCCAATATGTAGACCCAACCCTTAGGCTTGAAAATTCAAACTTAAATTCCAAGCTTAATGGTGGTATTTTTATTGGTATAAAATATTTGTGTTATAATGTGATCATGCTGCTAGAAGAGCAATCAAGTCATAATGTGATTGTTTTATGGTCTAATCACACTTTTAATAGCAATATCATATTATGTCTTAAAACATATTTTGACCACTTTTTGGCCCTCCATCTTTATGCACATACCCTTTAAAGACAATCAAGGTGCCAGTAATTCATTAGTAACATTAAGAAGAAAATCATTAAAACATATTTTGATCTATAAAAGGATAAAGAAGTAAACTTTACATTATCAAAATACAACCTCCTGCATGCTTGTGTGTCTTGTCTTTCGTATCTTTACTTCAAATCATTAAGATATCTCATATAAGTTTTAGCCTAGTAGAACTTGATTCTAGCAATTTAACATAATCCTCAAAATTGTTCTGATCAAAACAAACAAGTTTTAGTGATCTATATTTTGTCACATCAAATCTACATGTCACAACATAGTGGAAGATGAGACCAATGGCACTCAATCCACCAAATTTTTAAATCAGCCCAATTCATATTTTACCCAATAACAATCTCCTCTACTGTTTTTCCAAATGTCTAATTCTCAAGCTAGTCTAGCTAAGTTGCTACATATATTTATAGCTTTACTATTCTCAATGAAATACTTCTTTTGATTCTAACAATCTAACATAATCTCCAAAATTATTCTGATCAAAACAAATAAATTTTAGTCGTCGACATTTTATCACGTCAAATCTACGTCACAAATCAAATCCATATGAAATATCAAATCAATAACACTCAACGCCACAAAATTTTGAAAGCAACCCAATTCATATTTTACCCAATAAGAATGTCCTCTACAGTCAAAACCCAATTCTAAAGTTAGTCTAACTGAGTTCCTACATATATTTATGGCTTTCCTATTCTCAATGAAATACTTCTTTTGATATAATCAGTCATAGTCTACTGCAATTACTTGCTCCACTTCCAATTCATATGTCGGATATATAGTAACCACACTAGCTGTTTCTTCAATGTATTGGTTGTTAAACACAGTCAAAACTGTTTTATCATATTATCAAAACTTACGTCTGAATAAATGTGCAGTTTTCTTTTGACCAACAAGAAAGAATGTTATTTTGCTGGCTCTGCTTCCTGCATTTGTCAGTGTTCTACCCAATATATTTGGATATCACAGGACTCATGCACAAAAAAGTTAGTCAATAATAATGATAGCACTATTTATACCTATGCCCTGCCATAATGAGAAGCCCAATAAATATGGAAAGACCATATTCATAATAATAATAATAATAAGATCCCGTGATCAGTCAAGAGCATAGAATAATGAGAATGAAGTATAAAATAATATATTGATGTGAAGCAGAGTGTATTCATGGATCAAGATAATCTTGGGAAATGCCACTTCAGACAAAACAAAGCTTTTGTTCAAATGGTAGAGGACTACAGTTTTCAATGAGCAGAATTATTCTATTAGTTGATGTATTTGGGTTTGTGAGAGAATTAAAATTTAATGGTGTTATTAAATATATTTATAAATGTTTGGTTTGTTTGTTTTTTAAAAGTTATTGTGTATACTGTATAAGGGATCCGAAACCTTAAAAAAGAGTAACTTTCAAGGTGTCATAATTTATCACAATGTTTGTTAGCCTTTTGAAAAAATTGAGTTTGTTTGTCTTTAAATTCTCTTATACACAACAATTACACTTAACATGATGAGATTTATAATGGCCTCAAAACTAGTCATTTAGTTTTGTGCTTATTTTGAAATAATATCTTAATAGAATTACATATCAACAAATAGGTGTATCTTATTCATTCTTACATATTCTGCTACTCATTCCACATTTATTGTATCTCCTATATCTAAACATTGATTCTACAATGAATTTCCTACACTAAAATATATTGCATCGTAAATATTTTTATAAATGATCCTTAAATTTGTCTTAATTTTACTATATTAGTGTATAAATAATTTTAGGAAATATCAGCATTCAAATTCAAAGCCCAAAAATTATATTTTTAAATTAAAAAAATAGTAAAAGTAAATTAATAATTAGTCCTCTTCAAATGTAAATCTTCAAAATCATGAATCCCATTGCATCCTTTTTCCTTCAAATTAATTTTTTTCTTATCAAGATTTCTTAAAAGTGTGGGCATTTCCAAATAAAAATGGTAATACTTGTGGTATCTTCTATATCTAAAAGAAAGACTTTATAATTGAGAACTTGATACCATTCAAAATCTCCCACAATATCCAATTTCATATATATTCTAGAATAATTTAAGTTCTTGTGACTAGAAGAAACGAATAATTGTCACAAAGATATTTAAGTTGACTGAAAGTCTTAAGGAAGAGCATACATCATGTAATGGATGGAAACTTAGGGTTTCACAAGTTAAGGCTTTTAAACTAATAAATGACCAAACTTTCCAGACAAAACATTAAAGGAAGGGAGAACTCAATTGATCCAATGCAAGAAGATTGAATGTCTACAGATCAAGTTCTTTTTCCTTTGTCGTATTGAAATTGGTTTGAATGTATTTGAATGCTAGATCTAGGGTGAATGATAAATAATTGACATGAAAGAGTGGAAACAACAAGCTACAGATGAGATATAGAGACACAAAGCTAAGTCTACACAAAAGAACTAGAGAGGCATCTATGATAGCAAGTTCAACCCGAAAGTGAAGAACCATGTATCAATTTGTGTTTCGATCCCTGATGTTGGATGCAGATAGACTGTAATGTTTCAAAATCAAAATACCACACAAAATCTGTTCCCAGAAGCTTATTAAAAACTCCTTGGATAGTGACAGAGTTTTTGTCTTAGTCCTCTGATTTTTTCTTTTGCAAAAGTCAACTCCAATCATCGTCATCTCCTCCACCAAAATCTTTGTTTGTGGCTCCTAGATTTGTTGCCTACACACAAAAAGAAGGGAAATGATATTGTTGATAGGGGTTTGCCTTAGGTCAAACCCTAGATTTGGAATTAACCCAATTTAATTGAAATTGTAATGGAAATACTAAAGTAAATGCTTAATGATATACCTTAGATATGTAGTTATTGATGATGGATGGTGATACAATGCTCTTTAGATGTGATCAAAAGTATTAATGTAATAACATGACTTGACATAACATGAGCATGAATGACCTAATCAAACACACATGCTTGCATGAAGATTGATGTAGATTTGTTGCTTCATGATGAAGAATATGGTGAGATGAAATGTTGCCTTTAATGCTTGAAAATGCTTGATGTTAGAAGATATGTCAAAATGAATAGGAATAATGTTCTCTTATAGGGTTCCCAAGGTAATTTATCGATTAGGCCAACATCCAACGATCAAATTGAGACACAGAGAACCGAAATCGCTAGGGAGGGGAAGTGCACTGGCCCATTTAAATTAGGTCTTGTTTTAGGAGGATCGGGACGCCCCAAGTGCCATGGTCTTGAGACTAGGACGGCCCAGGTGTTGTGGCCCACCAAAAATAGGGTAGACAAGTGAGAGATTAGGATGCACAAATCAAGGCATAAGTTTAGTTCTTCGCGTAGATAGATGACATCAGATCTGAGGTAAAAAGGTTATAAATTGATTCACTCTTTAAAAATAAAATTCAAATTTATTGCCAAATTTTTTATTTAAATTTATTTTTGATTTAACATGATATCTAGTTAAAAAAATTCTTTTGTTTGAGGAAAACAACAATTGTTTGAAATGTCTCTCAAGCTCCCCAGCAATGGCTCTCCCACTTCAATCGATGCTTCTGCTACTAGTGTTGGGTTTGGTGTGTGGGTTGCTCCATCTGTCTCTGCCCACATGCCCTCGTCTGTAGATCCCCCCCTCCCTGGTGTGGGGGCTATTGGCGACCTTCCCTCATCCTCTTGCTCTGTGTTGGTTGACTTTTTCTCTCCTGTTGATGCTTTGGCTGGCTCAAACCTTCCCCCTCCTCCCGTGGACTCTAACGCAAGGGGTCTTCCCTTTACTAGGGGCACTGCTACTTCTTCGACTATTGTTTTTGTTGAAAAAGGTGTGGATGCTCCCAAACCTCCTCTTTCTGGTGGAAGAAGTTACGCTCGTGCGGATAGGGCTTCTACTATTAAGGGGGTTCATCCCCTTCCCTATGCCAAATCTTCTCCTGTGGTGGTTTGTGGCTAGGATGTTGTGGACAATATTGACTTCTATTAGAGTAATGATTTGGTGTGCAAATTTTATGGGTACCTCTGGCCCTCTCTTTCTAGACCTCCATCATTGGATGAGTAACTCTTGGAAACCCCTGACTACCCACAACATTGAGCTCTTTCCTTGTGGGAAGGGTTTTTTTATTGCATCCTTTACTTCTACCTTGGATAGAAACTCAGTTTTGGACAAAGTGTGGGCTTGGGGAGATCACTCTCTTTCTGTCAAGCCCTGGACAACCTCTTTTAATCCCCTTACTAAATCATTGTATGTGCATCCAATATGGGTCCGCCTTCCTAATCTCCCTCTCCATTTTTGGGAACTCTCCTACTACAAGGCCATTGGCAACTCCATTGGTCGTTTCTTGAAGGTGGATGAGGCCACATCTTCTATGGGGCACTCTAGCTTTGCTCGCTTGTTGGTCAACATTGACATCTCCTCGCCTCTCCCCAAGGATGTTGTTCTTATGGTTGGGGATAAGCCTTGGTCTCAGCCGTTGGATTACGAGGGCCTGCCCTTCTATTGTCGACAATGTTTCTCAATTGGGAATCTTGCTTCAGACTGTTCTCTTCCTCGCCATAAGGGTGGTGCTACTTGGTGGAAAGATGCCACCATAGAACATTTGATTGTTAATGCGTCGAATACTACTTGTTCCTCTCACGAGGATGATGTTTCCTCCTGTGATGAAGATCCTCTCACTATTGTTGAACCTTCGACTGATCCTCTCACTGATGTTCAACAGCCTTGTTCTACTACTGTTGAGGCTGCTTTTGGTGTTGCTCTGCTTCGACAGCCTACCCTGCAACAATCTATCGTTGTTTCTCAACTTCCTACTGTGGTTCTACAGCAACACTCTGTAGCTACTTCTGATCACAACTATTGAGTCACTTCCTCCCGATCTCTCTCTTGGTCCTAATGATTGTATCGCCTGGACTGTGGTTCATCGAAGGCAGAAGGGGAGGTCTTCCCCCCTTGTCCTAACCTCTCCCTCTCAAGGCTTGGGTGTCTCTTCCCCTCCTTAAGTTGGGTCTATTTGTTTTTTGATCTAATTGTTGTGAAGGGGCTTGCTCCCTTGTTTGTTTTGTCTTTTTTATAGTCTTTGACTACGTTAAGGGTCGACGCCCTAGTTAACGTTGTTTTTCTAATCAAAAACATGATATCTAGTTATTTATAAGCCAACTAATACTTTTAAATGATCTTGAATTTAGTTGATGCACATATATAATTTGTTTGAAAATATGGCAAGGCGACCAAATAAACCTTTAGTTTAACCAACTTTGTAAAAGGTTGTAACTATTCAGGCTCTGAAATGGGACTATCATACACCAATCTTTCATTTTATATGAAAGTGAGGGACAACACTCGCAGCTATTTTGTCGAGCTCTACAACCATTCTATGCCTATTCAACAGTTATTTTGTCCGTATATCATGAAAGTTATCGTTTGTACGACATTGTCGTTTTATAGCCAAAATAAGCGCGTCCCTTTGTTAAAAAAAGGTCATCACAAAATAATTCTAATCCATTCTAGTTCATTTTCAATCCAACCATACAAAGTGGACCAACTAATTAAAACATTCATTTGTTATAAATGATCCAAAGAAAACTTGTGGATTCAAGAAACCAGAGTAAGCTATTTTGGGTGGTCAAATCAATTGTTTTCATACAACTTTCAATTGTGGCTGCACCTAGATTGAAATCTTTTGTAATAGAAGGACAGATCTGAAACAAGCATTAACATTTAGACATTTCGCAAGTTTAATTACTAAAAAGAAATTTTAGGGTTTTAATGCAATCACCTCTAAAACTTTGCAAAAGATCGATCATGGAAATGTAATCAATTTTTTTAGATCTAAGCATGAAAAATTAGAAGGATGTTCACGTCGGGTTCACCAAAATGTAAAGCGGAAAATAGCGATCGAACCCTAGTTGTTCTCCCCTCTTCCGACTCCGAGGAGAGAGAAGGGAGGTTCGCTAGGATTCGATGGTTTTTCACTTAGGGGAGAGACTTTACATTCAAAAGAGGGGTTGAAACTCATAAGATCCAATCCCACGCAATGCAAGATTGGATGCTAAATGAATTTCAAGGGTTAGGAAAGCAAGGCTACCCTCTTTTGTAAAGAATGTTGATTAAGGAAATTAAGCTAAGGATGCATAGAAAGTCATAAAGATTCGCTTATAAACTGAGTTCGGGTTATAGGATGAAGCTGCGGACCTGGAATTAGCAGTAAAATGTCGCTACGGCGCTGTCCTGCAAATTTGAGCAAAAGTTGTCAGGACGATGGCGCCCGGCGCCACGGTCCTCCGAAAAATCCGCGAAACGAAGGGGGATCTGTTCGTCTTTGCACAAGGATTCCAGATCTTCAATCTCAGCCGCGTACCTGCAACCTACACACAGAAAAGCGAAGACGATTGGGGGGTTAGGGATTAGGGGTTTGCCTTTAGGTCAAACCTCGGTTTTGGAATTAACCAAGAAATGAGCAAGAGCTGTAAATGTAAATGACTGTAATGTAAAACAAGTACTAATACCTTGTTCTAAGGATGTTTGTATCCTTATGTGCAAAGGTTTAGATGTTGTATGTTGTATGTTGTATGTGATCCCCTCTTCAATGGTTGAATCCTTGTCTTGAATGCAACACTTAGCCTTGAATGGAGACTTAGAAGGGATGCTTGAATGCTTGAATGCTTGAATGTTTGAATGCTTGAATATAATTTCCACGCCTTTTCCATCATATCGAATGAAAGAGGAAAATGTAGTTTATATACTTGTCATTTAGGGCTGATAGACTGATTTTCCCGACCTTAGGCTGACCAGGGAAGTATATTTCCAAATTGCAATCAAAAAGACCCGATATCGCTTAGGAAACCGGGCCCAAAATAGGACCCAAGGACCAGGGCGCTGGGCGCCATGGTCCTGGAGGACCAGGGCGCTGGGCGCTCTGGTCCCACCTCCCAGGACATCAGGGTGCAAGGAGGTTCAGGCCAGGGTGCTTGAAAAATGCAGTTTTCAGTGTCGTGAGCGAGTTTTGGGGTCTCCATTCAGGTTGCGTGTTGCGTTGCCATCGTGAAGACCGAAATGCAGTCGAAATTGCAAGTGTCGCAATTTTAGGATGCTACATTTAGCCCCCACTTTAGCGGGAGTATGTATGCTCATACTTCCGGTAAAGTACAAGGAAACAACATTGAAAGACTTTCACCACGTCAAGGAGGCAAGATACACCAAGCCCCCAGTGGACTAAGGATCTTACGACTTCGATTGACAAAGTAAAAGGGAAGATCACGAGGAAGAACCATGACTGTCAGTAGTAAGGTTCCCTCGCTATGAGTCATGCAAAAGAAATACCAAAAATCTTCAAGACAAAGCTAAGTTTGCCAAGAAATTTTCAAGTATCGTTGAAAGGATAGACAGGGTGTATGCCCCCCTACGTTAAAGCGATCGCACACGCCTCAATAGGGGTGATTGTTTTAACGTAGTGATACACATAAGAAATGAGAAAGGGAAAAGGAGCACGTTATCGCAAGGATTTAGCCCCCAAGTGTGAGATAAGCCCAAGGATAATAGACACAAAACACAAAGCACGAGGTGACTTCGCTTTCCTTGGGGTCAGTATGCTGTATGATAAGTCATGTATATATCATATGTATGTATGCATAATTGTTCTTCATTCCCCAATCAAGGAAGGTCACCTAGAAGAAGGGAACACATGTGTCTTTTGAGTCAACATGAGAGAGATCGAGAGATCTCAATGCTTTGCATCGTCCTCAAGTAGACAACACTAAGGATGACAAATAGAAGAATGAGAATAACATATAGAAGAAGTAACAAAAGAGAGGGGGAGAGAGTCTGCTATGCTAATGTAACTAGTCTAGCATGTCATCTACCCCCCGATCTTGCTAATCAATGTTTCGGGAAGGCAGGGAACACGCTAGAGGAGGAACATCCAACACAGCAGATGGAGCTATCACAAGATCCAAACAAGGGCTATGTTCATGTTCCAAGCCACATTGTTCTTGTCTAGGAGCTAGGATAAGTGCTTTAGAAAATTCATTAGATAAATGGTTATCAACATCAACAAGTTCATATTCACTATCAGAAGCAAGAGGAGTAATATTTTCATCTATATCATCATCAAGATTTATAAAAATAGGATCTTTAACTCGCACAGGATCAAGACCATCATGCATCTTATGTTTAGGAGATTTAGGCTCAATATCCGGCTGAGGGGAAAATGGAATAATGCTTGTTGAAGGTGTTTGTGGAGATTGCAAAGTTTGAGAAGCAGCTGCTTGAGCCCTAAGATGACGCTTTCGTCGACGTTCCCGTGCAGAACGATTACGTCTAGTCTTAGTAGGAAGTGTAGAAGATAGAGGAGGAGGAATGTTCTCATCCCTATCACTTGGGTGTTTAGGTTGTGGTCTCTTAGGCTGGATAATAGGAGAAGAAGAAGGTCTCTTCTCTTTATAGAAGGCAGGAGGAGGAACTGCTCCATATAAAGGAGGAGTTTTTGGTTTAGGAAGAAGACCAAGTCCATCATGACGAGGAGGTATAGGTCTATTTTTAGAAGATTTATTAGGCATAGACATAGTCGCATCCATAGGGACGGGTTGGGAATCTTCTTGGGGAAAGACATTAGTTTTGTCTTTCAAAGGAAGAATTTCCTTCTCAAGAATGATAGGAATGTCAAGTTTAGGTGCTCTAGGTTCACTTAGAGATAGGATCATATCTGTTTTCCACTTTTGATAAGATTTGAAAAGATGATCACTTCGCGGAGGAAGAGATTGGAATTGTTTAGGCCAAAAGTAATCAATAGGAACACTAGAGGTTCTTTCAGTTGGTTTAAAGAGACTATGATTGACAGTAACAACTTCACCATTATGGGGAAATTTCAAACACTTATGAATAGGAGAAGCAATAGCTTTCATGGAAGATAGCCAAGGATAGCCAAGCTTCACACGAAATTGTTCGGAAGAAGGAATAATAGCAAAGTTCACATCAAGAGATTTATTATGGACCTCAATAGGCAATGTAATAGAACCAATTGCAGGAGAAGAAAATGCATCAAATAGTTTCACAATCACATCTGTTTTGTCATAGATCACTTGATTCAATTGCAAAGTAAAAAGAAATTCTTCAGTAATAACATTAACCATGCACGAAGGATCAATAAGCACTCCACGGCAAGGCATATTATTGACTTTTGCAACTATGTATAAAGGACCATCAGGTGCCCTAATGGTTTCGCTAGAATCAAATGTGATGGAAGGTTCTTTAGGGTTTTCTTGCTGCTCTACAAAGTTAATCACATTCGGAGTCATAGACACAAGACCATCAGATGAGAAAGAGGAATCATTAGCCTCAATCACATTAGAAGTATGAGAAGTATGAGAAGGTAATGGATCAGTAAAAATCTGAAGATTTTGGTTAGGAGGAGCTACAGATGTGTTGCCTTTATCATTTACTCCAGAAACAGAAATAGTATTATTATCAATCAAATCTTGAATTTTACCCTTTAGAGAAAAACATTTTTCAGTATCATGCCCAGGCTGACGATGAAAATGACAAAAAGCTTTGTGATCAAAATAAGGTGAAGTAATCTTTGCAGGATCAATTTGTCGTATAGGAGGAAGAGTAAGCACATTTTGTCCCAATAACTTATTCATAATATCATGCAATGATTCATTCAAAGGAGTATACTTTCTTTCTTTCCTGAAAAATTTAGAAATAGGAGGCACACCTGATGCTGCATTCACATTGTTGTTGATGATGTTTTCATTGAATTTGATGGAATCTCTGTTCGGTTTAAACTTCCCAAATGATTGTTGACTACTATCACCCTTATCACTCGGAGCCATAGGATGTGATTGTTCCATTTGACTCACAGTCAGTTGATAATTGTGAAGAGTGGCGCACAACTGTTGGAAAGAAGTAAACTCAGAAAATAGAAGTTTGTCTCGAATATCTTTTTGCAAATTAGAAATAAAGATTCTTTGAATATCATTATCAGGCACTGGAAAAGAAATTTGAGCATACAAATTCTTATATCTACCAATGAAATCAGTCACTTTTTCTTTAACACCTTGTTTACAATGCATTAAATCAATCAAAGTAACTTTAGGACTTATATTATTTTGAAATTGTTGAATGAAAGCATTTGCAAGTTGTTCGAAAGAAGTAATAGAATAAGAAGGCAACGAGCAATACCATTGTAGGGCTTTGTCTCTTAATGTTCTGGTGAATAGTTTTGCAAGCAACCTTTGGTCATAAGCAAAATCAGTACATATTGTTTGAAAAGTCTTAACATGTGTTAGAGGATCTCCTTTACCATTATAAAGCTCCAAATGCGGGATTTCAACATGTTTAGGAGGAATAGCTCAAACAATGTCAAGAGAAAGTGGGCTCGCAACATCAAATGTGGGCACACTAAACTTAGATTGATTCATAGAGGCAATTTGTTGCTGTAAAGAAGAGACAGTTTGTGCAAGATTATTAATGGTAGCTTCAGTCGAAGAGTTCATATTAGGTGTGTTAGATTGAGATGGAGGTGTGATGTTATTGAAAGATGGTAAAGAGTAAGGTGGTGGGACCCTATGATAGTCAACCATAGGGGATGATTGGATAGGAGGAACACTACAAGGAGGAATGGAATGGTTAAATGAATTGCCCCCTTGTGTCATGTTCATTTGTGAAGATGTAATAGGAACACTTATTGAAGGAATGAATGAAGAAGTCGGATTAAATGAAGGAATAGGGTTAATTGAAGAAGGAGGATTGCCCCCATGACTAGTGATCACAGGAAGAATGTCTTGTATAGAGGTAGCCATGATGTTTGATGTAAAGGTAGGTAAACTAGCAATAGAAGTAGTCAAAGGAATAGAATGATTGACTTGTGTAGGAGGTTGTGTATAACCTAAAGATTCAGCACAACTCTTCATAGGCATCACATTCGAATCCACAATGTGTGAAATACCACGCAAAATATCAATTCCATTCTTATCACTTTGAAGCATACGTTTTAGACCCTCAATTAAAGGAAGAGCTTGACTATCGGGATACTCATGAGACATCCATTGGTGAAAATCGTCAAATTGGTTATCCAATTTGGAAAGTTGTTCAACAGAAACTTCATGGGGAGCTTCTTCATCATTAGGAGGATTAGAGGAATTACCCATGTCCTCGTTAAAAAGACTACTCAAATTAGGTTCCATCTCCTCAGTAGTTAAACCTCGGAAAGACTTAATTCTACGGCTTCGTCTAACGGGAATAGTGTAAGTAGGGCTTATTGTTGTAAAACTCATGCACTAGAGAGAGAGAGAAAATTTTGATTTTAGAGGTAGCAATTTTCAGTAAAACCAGCCAATCTTCCAGATTTAAGCTGTTAAATGCAATCAAAACAGTCTCCCGAAATTTCAGAAAAAATGTTCGGGACCGTGGCGCTCGGAGTGCAACACGGTCCTTGCAACTTTTTTCGAAATTTGCAGGGATGAAAGGTATGATGATTTTAGAGCTAATCTGAAAAAATTGAGGGATTTTACGATCTGTAGATAGGCCAAATTAAAGTTGCAAATTCAAAATTGAACCCTATCAAGATTGTCGAAAAATGCAAAATTTGAATTTTGAAAAAGAGAGGGAAACTGAAATTTTGAATTTTATGATTTTAGAGGGAATGTCAAGAGCAATGCAAATTTTGAAATTTAAAAATTGATTCAATTTCACGCAAAATTCAATTTTGAAAGCGGAAATCAAAGTTGTTGTAATTAAGCACTTAATTTCAAAAGTCACAAAATGCAAGAATTTGAATAAAGCACTGAAATTTCGAATGAATGATAACACACTTTTCAGATCTAAGATAGTAAGAACACAATTTTGACACAAAATTTCAGTTTCGATAATTTTTGAATGATTAGGAGCCTTAGACCAAGCAATCACAAGACCAACTTTGACTGTAATTTTGAAAGTGTTATAATTGACAAAATCAGCCAAAATTCTGGATTTTAGCAGAAAAATACAGCAAGATCTCGCTCCCGAAATTTTGGAAAAAATGTCGGGGACGATGGCGCTCGGAGTGCAACACGGTCCTCGCAACTTTTTTCCAAATTTTCAGGGATGAAAGATATTGTGATTTTATTGCGGAATCCAAAGTTACAGCTGATTTGGAGATGTTTTGATCGGTCAAATTGTCGGACAAAGGTTGAATCAAGAGGGTTTCAAAAATTAGGGTTTTGACTTTTAACCACTTAATTTTCAGAATTAAAGCACAAATATGAATTGATAATTTGTAATAGAAGGACAGATCTGAAACAAGCATTAACATTTAGACATTTCGCAAGTTTAATTACTAAAAAGAAATTTTAGGGTTTTAATGCAATCACCTCTAAAACTTTGCAAAAGATCAATCATGGAAATGTAATCAATTTTTTCAGATCTAAGCATGAAAAATCAGAAGGATGTTCACGTCGGGTTCACCAAAATGTAAAGCGGAAAATCACGATCGAACCCTAGTTGTTCTCCCCTCTTCCGACTCCGAGGAGAGAGAAGGGAGGTTCGCTAGGATTCGATGGTTTTTCACTTAGGGGAGAGACTTTACATTCAAAAGAGGGGTTGAAACTCATAAGATCCAATCCCACGCAATGCAAGATTGGATGCTAAATGAATTTCAAGGGTTAGGAAAGCAAGGCTACCCTCTTTTGTAAAGAATGTTGATTAAGGAAATTAAGCTAAGGATGCATAGAAAGTCATAAAGATTCGCTTATAAACTGAGTTCGGGTTATAGGATGAAGCTGCGGACCTGGAATTAGCAGTAAAATGTCGATACAGCGCTGTCCTACAAATTTGAGCAAAAGTTGTCGGGACGATGGCGCCCGGCGCCACGGTCCTCCGAAAAATCCGCGAAACGAAGGGGGATCTGTTCGTCTCTGCACAAGGATTCCAGATCTTCAATCTCAGCCGCCTACCTGCAACCTACACACAGAAAAGCGAAGACGATTGGGGGGTTAGGGATTAGGGGTTTGCCTTTAGGTCAAACCCCGGTTTTGGAATTAACCAAGAAATGAGCAAGAGCTGTAAATGTAAATGACTGTAATGTAAAACAAGTACTAATACCTTGTTCTAAGGATGTTTGTATCCTTATGTGCAAAGGTTTAGATGTTGTATGTTGTATGTTGTATGTGATCCCCTCTTCAATGGTTGAATCCTTGTCTTGAATGCAACACTTAGCCTTGAATGGAGACTTAGAAGGGATGCTTGAATGCTTGAATGCTTGAATGTTTGAATGCTTGAATATAATTTCCATGCCTTTTCCATCATATCGAATGAAAGAGGAAAATGTAGTTTATATACTTGTCATTTAGGGCTAATAGACTGATTTTCCCGACCTTAGGCCGACCAGGGAAGTATATTTCCAAATTGCAATCAAAAAGACCCGATATCGCTTAGGAAACCGGGCCCAAAATAGGACCCAGGGACCAGGGCGCCAGCGCCCTGGTCCCACCTCCCGGGACATCAGGGTGCAAGGAGGTTCAGGCCAGGGTGCTTGAAAAATGCAGTTTTCAGTGTCGTGAGCGAGTTTTGGGGTCTCCATTCAGGTTGCGTGTTGCGTTGCCATCGTGAAGACCGAAATGCAGTCGAAATTGCAAGTGTCGCAATTTTAGGACGCTACATATACTCATTGCTCATTGTTGCAACCTCATTTTCTTGTTTGCTCCACTACCCACATAAAACATGATGCTTTACGAGTGTCACCACACGTAGCCCATTTTTATAACACACCTTGAAGAGTATAATTGACATCAAATGCCAAAGAGTTGGTCATTTCAAAATTATTAAGAATTGTTTCATTTTTCTTGTTGCAAATAACACCTTGTTGATTAGATTTCCTCATAAGAACATGTTTTTATTAATGACCTACTTTGATCGTACATGGTAGGACAAATTGCTAATTCTAGTGTAATTATGTTCCCACCATAGAGAGGTTGATAATAGTTATGTTTGTACATTATAGGGAATGAGCGTTTATTGGTCTTATATCATTTGTATATGAGATGTACTCTTCATCTGCAAAGATAACCGAGAAAGCTTGTGCATTTTATTTCGTTCCCTGACAAATTGTAGTACCCTTACTCGTTTGAACTGATATTTTGTTCTTGTTATTCTCAGTGGATACATTATCATTTGTTATTTAGAATTATATAACATTGTTCCATGTTTTATCTGATTATGAGACATATGATTTATTTGCAGTATTTATGTACTTATGTTTTATGGCATTATATGGTTCATTGCTATGTATTGACGCTTTACTTCATCTATGCACTGTGTGTTGTGTATCTGCAAGTGTATGGGATGCATGGGGACGATTTTCCTTCACTCATCTCGGTGAGACAGGGAACGTCGTGAATCTCCTTCATCGGCGTGTATGTTGAAATTTCTATATATGTATATATGCATGTGTGGTCGGTGATGCAGGATGTTGCAGGTACAAGTACCAGGTAGGTACGGGGTATCGTCTCCACCTGGCTACACAGGTCTGAGCATGCCTTATATTTTTCGATGGAAGTGAAGGAGATAGTAGTTGACCCTATTTTTAGTCAGTTACACTCAGGTGAGTGCCTTCAGTTAGTCGTTCTGTCAATTGGTTTGGTCTTCATATTTTATTGTTTGATCTTTATAAAAGTCGCATGATGCTTGCTCAGTTTACATGTCCAGTGTTCCCAATTTTTGTATGTCATTGGTAATTGTTACGTTTATTATGTCTATAAGAGTAAAGAGTAGTTTTGTTAATTGGAGGAAAAAGAATCAAGTGATCTAGTGACTTAATATTGTTTATAAAGGACGAGTTAATATCTTGGTATGAGTTGATATGAATTTTATCAGCTTGTTAGCTCAATAGTTGCAATTCGATCGTTTGAATATATGTAAGGGCATAATATACTCAGAAGGCAATAGTCACTTATAAGTAGTTATTGGAGTTAAGATAAGGTGATTGTATTATCAGTAGTTGATATCGCCCATCGGGTTATTGTGTTTTGGATTATGCATGTAAAGTTAGAATTATAGATATATTATATTAATAAGCTTTTTGAACGAGTTATATATATATAATTCGATTGTTTGAATATAAATCTATATGAAAAAAAAGGGGTCCTTAATATAAGCATTTGAAAACAAGTATATATTTATATATTTAAACGTAAAATTGCTAGGAAGATTAATGTTTAAATATTAAAATGAAAGTTATCAATTAATTATTAAAACATAATAATGAAATTATATTAAAGCGAATTAAATAAACTTGATTGAATAGGAGGTGGCGGGGGTTATAGTTTGGTCAATGGTGGTCGATGGTAATATCGACCACCCCCCTTAATATAGGGAGGAGTCGGTATTACCACCGACTACCCTCCTCCTTCATAAACCACACACTCCCTCTTCCTCCACTATCACTGCAGTCAGCGAGCAATAAGAGGTATCCTCCATTAAAACACTGCAGTCAGCAATGACACCTCTCGCCCTCTCACTGTTCAAAGCGATAACCAACCATGGTGTAATGGCAGGGAGACCGGTTTATTTAGTCGACCCTCCTCCCTTTTAAATAAAGGCTTCTCCACGTTGATTCACTCACCGCCTAAGTAGAAAGTGACACCAATTTATATGCAACCATATCCATTCAGGTATGTCGTGGAAGGAATTAATGAAGGGTTAAGAGGTAATGTAGAGAGTAACTTGGAGAATAATGTGGTTTACCAACCCACATAAACCCATCCATATCCACCATTATCAACGTGTATTAGATAGTTATTTAATTTGCTCATTTTTAGGAAGTTATTTTTAGTAAAGTCGACTTAGTCTTGGAGTTAAAAGCCTCATGGATAAATTATTAATATGGACTTAACCACTTTAGTGGTGTGGTGTCATGAAATGCTTAATGCATAACTTTACATGATGAACACATAGGTGTTCATATACGATTAGGACTGTTATGATGTAATTAGATCTTGAGTGGTGTCACTTAGAGTCAATCCACCTCTAGTAGAGGTAGCCTGAAAGTAGGAAAGAGGGTAGATGACAACCTTATATATAGACCATTGAATTGGAAGAGAAGAGGGGGGGAGATGCAACGAAGGATTAGAGAAGTCATTTTTGGTATCCAAGGAAGGACGGTGGATTGTAGAAAGAAGAATAGGTTTAGAGAGGATAGTGTTTTGATAGTATCAAGAGAGTTGTTTGTTTGTTTTTTGATAGAGTTGGAAAGTATTGGTGAAAAGGATCGCAAGCAAGGAACATTTATCGGTGAGAGGGCGTTAAGGTCTTGCATATTGATCAACACTTCAAATAGGTCAGGAATTTCTTAGTTTATGTTCATTAATATTTACAATCTCTGTTATATGTCATGTTATTGTCTTGCTTATGAAATAGTTACATATGGTTATGTTTTATTTATCATTAGGGATTGTTAAATAAAATCATATAATAGAAGTTGTGATTACGTTATGACTATAGAAGTGGAATAGTGTTTAAGTTCAAATTTCACACTTGTTATTATATGGAAGAAATGTATTATGTCTTATTGTAAGACTTCCTTGATGAAATAAATATATATATTTTAATCTTCGTCTATTGTATAAATGGAAATTATTAAGGTGGCATCCCTGTAGTAGTTAACAAGAGTAATTGAACTCTTAAACTTGTCAATAAGTGTAAAATTCTGTGTTTTACCGACCATATTGTTCTTCGTGTCTTGACAACATATATTCGTATTGCAAGTTAATTTTGTGATAGGTGTTGGTACGTAAGATTACCTTGTTTTATATGTTGGTCGCAACTAAGTACATTAAGTCATGTTGTCAGTATGTCTTGTGTGCTGTGTCTTGGCCAGTTATTTAGATGTATAACCTTAAGGAAATGAGCCACTGTAAGTTGTTCATAATGGTCAACCTTAGGTTAGTAATTATGTATCTTTCATTCGAAGTAGGTCAAGATTGGGAATGGCTGTCTGTGTCACCATAGAGATTCTGTAGATAGAACTAACCCGTAGTGTCCTAAGAGAGAGAGTGGCTTTCGAGCGGGGGCCGTGCCCAAAGTGGTGACAGGATAACCCGTTGGAAGTTGGTTAAGAAAGTGAAAATCTAATAAATGACTAGGGAAGGGTAGAATAAAAGTTAAATAAAACAATGTGCCTCGCACATAGGTGAGTGCTAGTACAGGACTCATAATGTAGCGAGAAGGCCTGGAATGGCAAACTTACCACCTTGTCTTCGTGAGAGGATTGGTAAGGTCCGCATGAGTCTTAGTTGGAATCGGAGGTTCGGGAGAGGTTACCAGGATAACCCAGGATGGGGGTCGAGACCTATGGAGGCTGTACCATGGTATCCACCGTAAGACATGCAATGACTCTTTCTCCTTAGAGTCACTAGTGTTTTGTGAGTTAGGTCACATGATTGTAAGTGGAGTCTTGTAGTCCTTTCGTTCTTGTTTCATTTTGCTTGCTTGAGGGTTATCTACTATCTCCAGCATGGTGGGGTGGTTCCCTTTCGGAATCACATGGTCGGGTGGTAGTGTCACTTCCCATCGGATGTTCTGGTACATATCTTCAGGCGAGGAAGGACTTTGCTGATGTTCTTGGATCATGATTCATGTACCGACTCTTGTTCCTAACCATTATCCAGTTGAAAACTAGAGGTTTTGAAAAGAAACTTTATGTAACTTTCATTTTGTAACATTTTAGCTCATGATGTAACCTTCTTTTTTGAAAACATGTATTTTCGAATATGGAAAGCAAGGAAACATTGTAATGTATGTTATTTCAATTTCTTAATTCTTTTGTATATAATATATGATTGCTTGGAGTAATTTAATTTCTTTCATTGTGGAAACTTTATCTTAAATATTTAATTTACGAAGTAATATTCGTTGGTAACCCTTAGGAAATTCAGGTGTTAAACTTCTGCTATGTTATTAGATGTACTAAGGTTTAATTCATGCACTTAAAAAAAAAAAAAATTATTTCACCCTTGTTGCATAGATTATGATGTTTTCCTTTAGGGTTCCTGACGGGGCATTACACAAATGCTCAGAATTGTCTTCTCACAAACAGATGGTAAGATGGAAAATGAGTGGGGTTTCCCTGTTCACTTGTAAGATGAAATACATTATAATGAAAACCACTCGGCAAGAGACAATGATAATCTAGCTGTCGCATGCTGATCAGCGATATTGGAATTGCTAGTGACGCAACATGTTTAATTTAAAGTAATTTATATGGAGAGCATCTTTAAGAGTAGTAGTTGTTATTCATTTTTTAATTATTGTTCACTTTTTGTTCATTCAATTTCTTAATTACAAATTTTAAAGAAATCCAAAAAAAATGATAACTAAAAGTTCATTAATAAATTTTACATGTATTAATAGTTGTGCACTTTACTCTCATGATTGGTCTTTTTTGAGGTGGTTCTAGTACACGGTTATTGAGGCATCTTTAAGTAGGTATTGGGTTACACTTTGAAATGACCACTTTTTTTTTTTATCATTGTGCGCATAATGGATCCCACGACATGCATCATTACTACCTAGAAGCCAGAACAATAGCTATAAGTAATTAAGTCACATACAAAAACAACAAATTTTTTTGTTCAAATCCAATGTATCATGTAGGATCTGTGGGTGTGTGTAGTCAGCTATAACGGCCACTGGTATGCTTCCCCTATATCGATTGAAAGGTTCAACTCTAGTTGTAAATTCATTGTTATTCATCCTATGTGTGCTTTATAATGCAATAAACTCGTTTCTTTATTTTTAAGTTTTTAAAATTTAATTATTTTTTTAGATTTATTATTTTATTAGTTATTGAATCAATATAATATATGCTATGTTAGTTTATGTGTTTGATTATTGTGTTTAAAGACATCTTTCATTCATTTGAAATCATCAAGAACAATAAGAAACATGTAAGAATCAATTTGATTTTGAGGAAAACTCATGCTAATTTGATTTCCAGTGGAGTGTCTCTATCCATATTGACTCTCCATATGTATTTTAAGGGGTTGAGTAGTATAATGTTATTAAGTTTCACATATGGATAGCTCATTTGTAATTATTTTATTTTCTACAAATGAAGCTTCTAGCTTCTTGCTCCATTTACATTGTTCTCTTATTTTTAGCTTATGTTACATGCTTTGTACATTTGTTCAATGGTTCTTCGCTTGACTCACATGTAGAAGCTACACAAATGATAGACAAAGATCTTTTATTTGAACTTTGATTTCATACCAATAATTTAATGGAGGCTCTTGCCATTTTGTATGAGGTGGATTGTAGTTGTGTTATTTGCTGGAAATAGATTATTTGTGAATCTGATTCTCAGGTGGTGGTGACTTTGTTGAATGAGCGATGGTTAGACAGAGTTAGCTAGCACTTGGCTGTGGTGATTAGGCAGATTCTTTGGTTGTGCAATCCTTGAAATTTGTTATTTTTAGTCACATTGCTAGAGAATGAAATGGAGTAGTTGAATGTTTAGCCAAATTGGTTTCTGATAATGGGCAGGGCTGGAATATAGTGGATAAGGGGCAATTATCTGTAGATATGTCTCATTCGTTGGACCATTTAGTGGAAACTAATAGAGTTGTGTAACTTTTCTCTTTTGGGCGTTTGGCCCTTCTTGATTTGTATCTCTTTTTTTGATCTAATAAATTTTTACCCCTCTTTCAGGTTTTTTTTTTTGAGAAAGAAAAAACATTATCACCTGAATCTATAATATTAAAGTTCTTGTAAGGATTGATATTGTTTATAAACACCTTTAATAGTTTACCAAGTTGCAAGGGTCAAGTTCTCCTTGGAATAACTTTTGGATAGACTAGCTTTATTACTCTTAAGTGAAATTTCCAAAATGGTAAGCAACTTTGCAATGGACTTAGGATGATGTACTTTGAGTACTTTGATTATGTATTGAATTCTTTTCATTTGCTTTTATAAAATTGATTCGAGATGTGTTTAGTTAGTCTCTAGATGTTCTTTAATGTCTTTAAATATTCCAAATGATGATAGAATGTCTTTAAATACAACAAACAAACACACGAGTCAACATAACATATATTACGTTGGCTCACAATGACTAGTGAAATAATAAACTTAACAGAAAATTTGAATTTTAGATTTCAAAAATGAAAAGATAAAATCCAGGAATATAAATCTCACATAGATTATGTTTAAACTTATAAATTTAAGCTAAGAATTAAAAGCAATGAATTTACAACTAGTTAAACCTTTCAACCTATCTATCAACTACCATATACTTCAAAATACTTTCCACGTAAATCCTAAAGTAAATGTGATATTACATCACTAACAATTACAATACCATAAACTATAATTAAAACATACAAAGAGATACAGATTAACATTAACACACTTAAAATTAATTACTAAATATGATCAATCTGTACATAGACTTGGACACGTCTATTCTGGCTTTAAAACGACAGTACGAATTGACTAACACGCGTGTTAGTTGTGTGTTTTACACCATCGATTTTGCAATTAACGGCTACGATTGACTAACCTGTCCCTAACACGCAGTACGAAAGATCCATTTTGAAACCAGAATAGACACAGCCCATAGACTTTGCCCTTCATCATTGCCCCATTGCAATTTGCTAAGAGATTGTGTATCACAGATTTCAAGGCCTGTGTTGTATTATAATGTATTTCTTCTTACAATCGGACATTCTCCATGTTAGCATCTGCTTGTGAGAAGACAGTTCTGAGCATTTGACATGGAATGCAAAGACTTTCTCAGTTATCTTTGCAGATGGAGAGTACGTCTCATATACGAACGAAATAAGACCAAATGAACACCCATTCTCCGTACTGTACAAACATAACTATTATCAATCTCTTTATGCAGATTAAGATGACACCCTGAAGTTTGTCTCCAAGGACTGAAGCATGTGGGAGATGCTGAACTGGGTCCTCCTTTAAATGGAAGATTATCCTTTATCTCTGGGATCTTCAAACTTGTCCGCCATGACTGAATGCTGAGATGATGAAATTGTTGATGTATTTGCCCATATTCCTTATTCATGCACCTACTAGAGGATTGGCATTGCTTCCATTTATGTCATTTATTCTTCTCACTACTATCATTTTGGTTACAAGATTAGTTTTTGTGAGTAGAATTTACATAAAAGTGCATTCCATCAATTTCAATTAATGAGATGAAAGAATTTTAATGACATTTATGAAGGCAAACAATCTAAGGGATTAAGAGTCGCTTTCTTAGTGACTCTTAATAACAATAACTTATCCTCTATATAATGAATTGCTTATGTGCTACTTCATCCATGATTATCTTTTGGAATTAAGATTTTTGTTTATGTTAGGCATCCCTTGATGGAAAGGGATTGCTATTATTGCTAGTGTTAGTATAGCAATTATACCTTCTCTAGTGTGTACTAAGCAAGAGAAGATACAAGAGAAGTGAGCGTGGAGACATGGCTTAAACTTGACAATCGACTATGATCGTTAAGAAATTTGTTTGGTGGTTAATCTTGAAACATCAAAGATTAAATATTTAATATAATTAGTTATATTGAATTATTTAAGGTTTATCTAAAAAATCTTTTTATATGATATAGTCTTTTCAAAATTTTAATGGTGTTTTATGATGAAAATATCTAATATGATCAAATAATCATCAAATTTAGGTTTTGAATGAAGAAAAGTGATGTTAATTATAGACTATACTTTTTTTATTCCAATATACTCTATTAATAATAATTGTAGGTTAATTCTTATAACCTACAAGCTTGTTTAAGAGATAACCAAAAGAGACATTTAAATGAGAGCTCAAATGTTAAGTGCATTTCATTTTGTAAGATTGGAAATTGTATACCTTGCATTTTTTTTCTTTTATTTTGGACTCCATTTGAGCCATTTGTCCCAAATGCAATGACTAACATATATAAGTGGCATGTTTCAATGTAAGAGTAGTCAAATAGTCAAATCCTTATTTGAATGACTTCCCACGTTCCAAGGATCTAGAGTTGATCTTTTATGTATCCATTATTCTACTTGGATTGAATCCACACCTATATAAATGGACATGGTTTAGATCTACACTATGAACTTGAACCTTAAAATTTTAAATTTTAAATTTAAAGTGGGGCCTAGCCTACTCTTTGCTTGATAGTCATTATATAGGCTTACTTAAGTAAAAAATTGTGTGATTTGTATGCTAGGGTGTTGTATGAAATGATACAACATTATTCACTTTTAATAATCTACATAAGTTCAAGAAAATTGGGGCCTAGAAATGGTTCTTAAGTGACCACTTTCTTTGAAAGCAACAAAAAGATAATTTTATATAAGTCAGTCAAGATATTTGTGCTCAAAATTTGAAGATGCAATAATAATGACTACTAGTACTCTAAAGCTAGTTTCTAAACTACTATTTTTAAAACTTTGTGAAGGCTAAGAGAGTCAAATATTGAGAACACATAAGGTGCTCCTATTTTTAGTACACAAAATTATAACTTAATGTCAAGCCTATCCTCATGTTAAGTATTTCATAAGTGTTTTCAATGAAAAGTTAGCTAACATTATGTAGCAGTTGAAATATTTTTTGTGAATTTTTCAATGAATGTGTATACTCTTTTTACTAGATTGAACAGTAGGATTTGCAAATATCATTTTTAAAGTTGATGAATAGATCTTAAAAGTTGTGCAAAAAATGCAGATGCATTTTTTTGTAAAAATAAAGACACCACTAAAAGCAATTAAAGAACAAAACATTAATATATATATGAATTTTAGAAGAAAGAAAAAATGAAAACTATGATGGAGCTTAACATCATAGTGGTATTTTTTGTTGAGTCTTGTCCTAAAATACATGAATCTAATAAAGAATATTTACATATTTTTGTAAAACATAGACCTTGACAACCAAATTGCACATTCAACCCTTAGGCTTGGTAAATTGAAACTTGTTCCAAGCCCAAGGGTGGGATTTTTGTTTGTTTAAACTATAACACTTCATGTTATAATGTGCTTTTGTTACCAAAAGTATACCCAAGCCTTCATTAGAACAAAATATAATGCATGTACACATTACCTTTTTTCTAAAACATGAGCAAATAATTGCTTAAAATAAAAATTTGACCACTTTTGGTCCCATCTTTGTACACATACCTGTTGATGCGTCTTTTAACACACCAAACACAAGACAACCATAACTTAGCATCTCCTAAAAGAGGTTGGAAGAATGAGGCTTCAAACCTCCCAAGGTCTTTATTGTTGGGTCGCAACGTTGCTGAATAACTTAATTTTGAAGTAACTTGTTTCATCAAGGGGCATGCGAGTTGCAAGTTGGAGTTCTTAACATGAGTCATACTTTCTAAGAAATTAAATGCAAAAGATAAGGTTGTGAGAGGGAAAGGAACACAACTAAACAAACAAGCTATGTATACCATGAAACAAGTGACTCATATGACTTAATATTATCAATAACACCAGATAACATAAAATGAGATTTTCAGTCCATGTGCAAGATCTACGATTCATATGCAAAGAGAGCTAAGTTTTTAGAGGAACCAATTTTACAACCCTATTTAATCTACATACACCAATGACATGTGTAGTATGATTCATGAAACAATGTTGCTTAAAAACCAATTATACTATCTGGAATGAGAGAAGATATTAAATCAATAAGAGAATACCAATTTTAGATGATGCAACACATAAACACATGATCCATGAATTGCTTGTATTAACTTGAAAGATGAGCATCAACATGCACTAATACTATAAATGTTCAACTAGTAACAAAGAAATTTGAAATTTGAAAAGTTGCATAAAAGGAAATGAAATTCTAACTAATGGCCTTCAAATCATCAATTTTCAAAACCTTTACATAGACTTAGGACTCTATATTTATAAGCTTTACTCCCTATAGACTTGGAGTGAACTCTACCTAGGACTTAGTTACAAAATGGGAAGAGTTGGAGTTTGACTTGCAAGTTACCACACTCCAACCTTAGTTAACTACTTATAAGTAAATCTTCATCAACTGGGACAACAACTACACTCTTCCTTTAGGCATGATCTCCACCTCTTGAGATGTTGCGGTACCATGCATGTTGAGAAAAAATGTTCTTTAAGTATACTGTCAAAACTACAGCTTACTGGATGATACTGCTAGTTATGTTGTAACTGACTCTCTTCTCCTGGAAGTGACTGAAGGTGCAAATGTAGTGTACTACTCATTCATTTTTTACTTTTCTTAAAACTCTGGTAATTTTCCAAATAACATTCAATTGAAATGTGTGGTGGGTCCGACACATATCCAATTTGAAACTTGGAGACTTTGGTAATTTCTCTCAGTTCATTCATTTTGTCAACCAAGTTGTCCACTACTTGTGTTGCTTGGTAAGAATGTGGAATAAGGAACATGTATCTTTCAACCATAGTGGTGTCAAATTCAAGCTCTGAAGAGAAGCTCTTTGATATATATGCCTCCAATTGTTTGAGTACTTCTTCTTGATTAAGTGAGCCTGATTGAATAGTTATAGGTCCATAATTATCCAGCACCTTTACTACATATCTTTCATATTCCTCTAGCAGCCCTAGGAAAGATGGATGCCCTTTTAGTACTTCAGCTCTATATTGATCAAGAATGACCTTTTTGAATTCCAACATGTCAATGCAACCCTGTAAGACATTGAAATCTTCACCTCCTAACAAGTCTTCTCTTTTGATTACATCTTCACCTAGACTTTTGATCTTCTTCAATGTCTTGATTTCCTTTGTGAACTTGTTAGATTGGGTTCCCCATTGATTCAAAAGAAATATCATACCCTTTTCAAGAAGATGAGCATCCTCATATATTTCCATGGTTTCCTGTAGGAACATCCTTACCTTGCTCAACTGATTTTTGACCCATGTATCTTCTTTCTCATAGCATACAAATATTTAACTTATTGTTGAGGAAGCATGGAGGAGGAGGGTTGTGTGTCCGCAGGTCTTGAATCAAGTCGATGAGATAATTCCATCAGCAATTTTCTATATTGTTTCAACTAAGCCTTAGCCTCTTGTTTTGACTTGTGCTCTTTTTCAATCCTTTTTTTAATGGTGTCAACTTAGCAACATCTAAAGTGGATATTTCTCCCCATTTAGTTTTCTTCCCTAGATTTACTTGGGAGATTTGATAGCTAGTAGAAACATGCTCCTCACCCTCCTTTGTTGACACTAGGGTTATTATATTAGCCATGAGGTCTTTGGACTCACTCCTTGCCAACTAGTGAATGGTTTTTGCTTTCTTTGTTTTACTTGGAGTTTCGATAACTACGTCTTGTATAGTCACTCTTGGTAACTTAGAATCTTTCTTTTCTTTTGAATATTAAAACTTAACCACTGTGGCATGCTTGAATCTCATTGCTCACCTTGCAAAGTGACTTTCAAGTAGTCATTGCATGAGTTACTAGCTCTCTTTCTTGTTCCTTTTCTTCTTCATGTTCTCATCTTCATTATGATGTTCACCTTGTTGCTACTCCTAGAGTTCCTCATGTTGTAGTGGTGGTTGTGAAGTTTGTTGAGCAAAATAATCTTCTTGTTGATGTTCCCTTGCAAGTTCATTATGATTTTCTCCCACCTCTTGCTCAAAATCTTCTTAATTTGTTTCTTCCTATTGTTTCCTTTGGCTTTCTTCTAGCTACTTTAGAAGCACTTCTTGATCATGTGGAGCAAGGACCATACGTTCATCTTTGCCATCAACCTCCATATGTTCTTTTTGTGGTTCATCCACCTATAATTGAGAAGCTTTAGCAGTTTGATCCATGGTTGTGGTCATGGAGGGTTGAGAAGATTTTTCATCTTTAGGATTAGTTGACACCTAAGTAGGCACATTTTCTTCTAAACCTTGTCTTTGAGGTAGCTTGATTTTGCCTTGGGATTTCCTTCCTTTTTCAAGCTACCATTGATATTGGTTCATTTTCAGAATTAGAATCAACATTATGAATGATTACCTACTCTTGAGTTGGTGTTGGGTTTAGGGGAGCAACAAAGACTTGAGAAAAAGTAGCTTCTTGTCCCAAACTTGGGTCTTGTGATGTTCCTTCTCCTAGAGTAATTCCAATGGCAGTCATGACTAGGACAACTGAAGCTTGTGGAGTATCTGACAACCCAATGGTTACCCCTTGTTTTGATGTTGCTTTCAAGGAATGATATTCCTTTATCTTTTCTCCAATTGCTTCAATAGCTCTTCATTTTTAGTTGCACATACAAGAGTTTCCTCTTCAGTAGGAATGAACATTTTGAAGTGCTTATAGTGCACGGTTATTGGGGCATATTTAAGTAGGTATTGGGTGACATTTTGAAATGACCACTTTTTTACCATTGCATGTGCATTAATGATCCCATGACATGCATCATTACTACCTTAAAGCCAGAACAATAGCTATAAGTAGTTAAGTTGCATAAAGAGACAATCAAAAAAATCGTTGAAATTTGATGTACCATGTAGGATCTATGGGTGTGTCCAATTAGCTATACCAGCTACCGATATGCTTCCCCAAAATCAGTTGAAAGGTTCAACTAGTGAATTCATTGTTATTCATCTTATGTATGCTTTATTATAGTTTATTTTTTTATTTTTAATTATTTTTTAGATTAATTATTTTATTAGTTATTGAATCAATTTAGTACATGATATGTTAGTTTATATGTTTGATTATTGTTTTTAAAGACAACTTTCATTCATTTGAAATCATCAAGAACATTAAGAATCATGTAAGAATCAATTTGATTTTGAGGAAAACTCATGCTAATTTGATTTCCAGTGGAGACTCTCTATCCATATTGACTCTCCATATTTATTTTAACGGGTTGAGTAGTATAATGTTATTAGGTTTTACATATGGATAGCTCATTTGTAGTTATTTTATTTTCTACAAACGAAGCTTCTAGCTTCTTGCTCCATTTCCATTGTTCACTTATGTTTAGCTTATGTTACGAGTTTTGTACATTTGTTCAGTGGTTCTTCATTTCACTCACATGTAGAAGCTACACAAATGACAGACAAAGATCTTTTATTTGAACTTGATTTCATTGTTTTATTCATAATCTTCAACTTTATCACCTCAATCTATGATATCTAAGTGCTTGTAAAGATTGATAATGTTTATAAACACCTATGATAATATACCAAGTTACAAGGGTCAAGCTCTTCTTGCTATAACTTTTTGGCATATTGGCTTTATTACTCTTAAGTGAAATTTCAAAAATAGTAAGCAACTATGCAATGGACTTAGGATGATGTGCTTTGAATACTTTGATTAGGTAGTGAATTCTTTTCATTCAATTTTATAAAATTGAAGTCTAGATATGTTCAATTAGTCTATAGATATTCTTTACTATCTTTAAGTATTCCAAACCATTGATAGAATGACTTTAAATACAACAAACAAACACACAAACCAACATAGCATATATTATGTTGGTTCATAATGACTATTGAAATAATAACCTAGTAGAAAATTTGAATTTTAGATTAAAAAACAAAAAGATAAAATCTAGAAATATAAATCTCATATAGATTATATTTTAGGCCTGTGTTTTATTATAATGTATTTCATCTTACAATCGGACAGGGACCCATGTTAGCATCTGCTTGTGATAAGACAGTTCTGAACATTTAACATGGAATGCAAAGACTTTCTCAGTTATCTTTGCAGATGAAAAGTACGTCTCATATACAAACGAAATAAGACCAAATGAACACCCATTACCCGTACTGTACAAACATAACTATTATCATTTTTGCCTCTTTATGCAGATTAAGATGACACCCTGAAGTTTTTGCCTGTTGAACTTGAAGGACTGAAGCATGTGGAGATAATGTGCACTATCATTTTTATATTGGTCGATAATCATAGATATATTATTAAAACCTACAAGCTTGTTTAAGAGATAACCAAAAGTGACATTTAAATGAGAGCTCAAATGTTAAGTGCATTTCATCGTGTAAGATTGGAAATTGTATAGGTACCTCACATTTTTTTTCTTTTATTTTGGACTTCATTTGAGCCAAATGCAATGACTAACATATATAAGTGGCATGTTTTAATGTAAAAGTAGGCAAATAGTCAATTCTTATTTGAATGACTTCTCACATTCCAAGGATCTAGATTTTATCTTTTGTGCAATCATTATTTTACTTAGATTTTATCTTTTGGAAGTTGATTGAACGTGCAAATGTAGTTTACTACTCATTCATTTTTTACTTTTCTTAAAACTCTGGTAATTTGCCATATAACATTCAATTGAAACATGTGGCAGGTCCAACACATATCCAATTTGAAACTTGGAGACTTTGGTACTTTCTCTCAGTTCATTCATTTTGTCAACCAAGTTGTCCACTACTTGTGTTGCTTGGTAAGATTGTGGAATAAGGAACATGTATCTTTCAATCACAGTGGTGTCAAATTCAAGCTCTGAAGAGAAGTTATTTGATATATATGCCTCCAATTGTTTGAGTACTTCTTCTTGATTAAGTGACCCTGATTGAATAGCTATAGGTCCATACTTACCCAACACCTTTACTACATATCTTTCATATTCCTCTATCAACCTGAGGAAAGATGGATGCCCTTTCAGTACTTCAGCTCTATACTGATCAAGAATGTCCTTTCTGAATTCCAACATGTCAATGCAACCCTGTAAGACATTGAAATCTTCACCTCCTAACAAGTCTTCTCTTTTGATTACATCTTCACCTAGACTTTTGATCTTCTTCAACATCTTGATTTGCTTTGTGAACTTGTTAGATTGGGTTCCCCATTGATTCAACAGAAAGATCATACCCTTTTCAAGAAGATGAGCATCCTCATATATTTCCATGGTTTCCTATAGGAGCATCCTTACCTTGCTCAACTGATTTTTGACCCATGTATCTACAGTTGTTGCTTTCTTTCTCATAGCATACACATATTTAACTTATTGTTGAGGAAGCGTGGAGGAGGAGGGTTGTGTGTCTGTAGGTCTTGGATCAAGTGGATGAGATAATTCCATCAACAATTTTCTATATTGTTCCAACTAAGCCTTAGCCTCTTGTTTTGACTTGTGCTGTTTTTCAATCCTTGTTTTAATGGTGGCAACTTAGCAACATCTAAAGTGGATATTTCTCCCCATTTAGTTTTCTTACCTAAATTTACTTGGGAAATTTGATAGCTATTAGAAACATGCTCCTCACCCTCCTTTGTTGACACTGGGGTTGCTATATTAGCCATGAGGTCTTTGGACTCACTCCTTGCCAACTAGTGAATGGTTTTTGCTTTCTTTGTTTTTCTTGGAGTTTGGATAACTATGTCTTCTATAGTCACTCTTGGTAATAGAATCTTTCTTTTCTTTTGAATATTAAAAATTAACCACTCTGGCATGCTTGAATCTCATTTCTCACCTTGCAAAGTGACTTTCAATTAGTTATTGCATGAGTTACTAGCTCTCTTTCTTGTTCCTTTTCTTCTTCATGTTCTCATCTTCATTATGATGTTCACCTTGTTGTTGCTCCTAGAGTTCCTCATGTTGTAGTGGTGGTTGTGAAGTTTGTTGAGCAAAATGATCTTCTTGTTGATGTTCCCTTGCAAGTTCATTATGATTTTCTCCGACCTCTTGCTCAAAATCTTCTTAATCTGTTTCTTCCTATTGTTTCCTTTGACTTTCTTCTAGCTACTTTAGAAGCACTTCTTGATCCTATGGAACAAGGACCATACATTCGTCTTTGTCATTGAAACCTCCATATGTTCTTTTTGTGGTTCATCCACCTATAATTGAGAAGCTTTAGTAGTTTGATCCATGGTTGTGGTCATGGAGGGTTGAGAAGATTTTTCATCTTTAGGATCAATTGACACTTGAGTAGGCACATTTTCTTCTAAACCTTGTCTTTAAGGTAGCTTGATTTTGCCTTGGGACTTACTTCCTTTTTCAAGTTACCATTGATATTGGTTCATTTTCAGAATCAAAATCAACATTGTGAATGATTACCTGCTCTTGAGTTGGTGTTGGGTTTAGGGGAGTGACAAAGACTTGAGAAGAAGTAGCTTCTTGTCCCAAACCTGGGATTTGTGATGTTCCTTCTCCTAGAGTAATTCCAATGGCATGCATGAATAGGCCAATTGAAGCTTGTGGAGTATCTGACAACCCAATGGTTACCCCTTGTTTTGATGTTGCTTTCAAGGAATGATACTTCGTTATCTTCTTCTCCAATTGCTTCAAAGGCTCTTCATCTTTAGTTGTACATACAAGAGTTTCCTCTTCAGTAGGAATGGACATTTTGAGGTGCTTATAATGCATGGTTATTGGGGCATATTTAAGTAGGTATTGGGTGACATTTTGAAATGACCACTTTTTACCATTGCGTGCATTACAGATCCCATGCCATGCATCATTACTATATACTTTAAAGCAAGAACACTAGCTATAAGTAGTTAAGTTGCATAAAGAGACAATCAAAAAAATCGTTGAAATTTGATGTATCGTGTAGGATATGTGGGTATGTCCAATTAGCTATAACAGCTATCGATATGCTTCCCCAAAATCAGTTGAAAGGTTCAACTAGTGAATTCATTGTTATTCATCTTATGTATGCTTTATCATAGTTTTTTTTAATTTTTTTTTATTTTTTAATTTTTAATTATTTTTAAAATTAATTATTTTATTAGTTATTGAATCAATTTAGTACATGTCATGTTAGTTTACATGTTTGATTATTGTGTTTAAAGACATCTTTCATTCATTTCAAATCATCAAGAACATTAAGAACCATGTAAGATTCAATTTGATTTTGAGGAAAATTCATGCTAATTTGATTTCTAGTGGAGAGTCTCTATCCATATTGACTCTCCATATTTATTTTAACGGATTGAGTAGTATAATGTTATTAGCTTTTACATATGGATAGCTCATTTTTAGTTATTTTATTTTCTACAAACGAAGCTTCTAGCTTCTTGCTCCATTTCCATTGTTCACTTATGTTTAGCTTATGTTACGCGTTTTGTACATTTGTTCAGTGGTTCTTCATTTCACTCACATGTAGAAGCTACACAAATGATAGACACAGATCTTTGATTTGAACTTGATTTCATTGTTTTATTCATAATCTTCAACATTATCACCTCAATCTATGATATCTAAGTACTTGTAAAGATTGATAATGTTTATAAACACCTATGATAATATACCAAGTTGCAAGGGTCAAGCTCTTCTTGCTATAACTTTTTGACATACTGGCTTTATTACTCTTAAGTGAAATTTCAAAAATAGTAAGCAACTATGCAATGGACTTAGGATGATGTGCTTTGAATACTTTGATTAGGTAGTGAATTCTTTTCATTCAATTTTATAAAATTGAAGTCTAGGTGTGTTCACTTAGTCTCTAGATGTTCTTTACTATCTTTAAGTATTCCAAACCAATGATAGAATGACTTTAAATACAACAAACAAACACACAAACCAACATAACATATATTATTTTGGCTCATAATGACTACTGAAATAATAACCTAGTAGAAAATTTGAATTTTAGATTTAAAAAACAAAAAGATAAAATCTAGAAATATAAATCTCATATATATTATATTTAAACATATAAATTTAAAATAACAATAAATAGCCAATGAATTTACAACTAATTGAACCTTTCAACCTATCTATTAACTATCAACTATCATATACTTTAAGTTGCATCACTAACAATTATAATACCAATCAAATATGACCATATTTGCCACAATTATAGAATTTTACTTTGGAATTTTTATAACGAGACTCAGATCTCCCTAAATACTTAGATTTACCCATCTTATCCTTCCTCTTTCCTTTCTCCATTGATCTACCATGAGCAACTAGGGCCTCCTTATCCATCTCACAATATTTCCTTTGCATCTCTTCAAACAAAAATGAAGAAACCATATACTCCATCTTGAAAGTTGTTGTTGTACTTCTAATGATCATAACAAGGTGATCCCACAAGTCTAAAAAAGAGCATACGGAACATAATAATGCATTTCTCATGAGCATTGATCTTCACACTAACAAAACTTAGTTGGGAAACTAACATGTTAAATGCATTCAGGTGATTTGCAATGGATTCTACTTCCTCCATATTTAGAGAATATATCTTCTTTCTTAGGAATAACGTTGCCCTTCATCATTGTACCATTGCAATCTGCTTAGAAACTGTGTATCACAGATTTCAGGCCGCCTGTGTTTTATTATAATGTATTTCATCTTACAATCAGACAGGAACCCATGTTAGCATCTGCTTGTGAGAAGACAGTTCTGAACATTTGACATGGAATGCAAAGACTTTCTCAGTTATCTTTGCAGATGAAAAGTACGTCTCATATACAAACGAAATAAGACCAAATGAATACCCATTCCCCGTACTGTACAAACAATAACTATTATCAACCTCTTTATACAGATTAAGATGACACCCTGAAGTTTTTGCCTGTTGGACTTGAAGGACTGAAGCATGTGGAGATGCTGAACTGGGTCCTCCTTAAAAGAAAAGATTTTCCATTGTCTGACTCTGTGTGATGGAATTATAGAGGTATTTGCCCATTGCCCATATTCATGCACCTACTAGAGGATTGGCATTGCTTCCATTCATGTCATTTATTCTTCTCCAACTCTATTAGTATAATGTGTACTATCATTTTTATATTGGTCGATAGTCATAGATATATTATTAAAACCTACAAGCTTGTTTAAGAGATAACCAAAAGTGACATTTCATCGTGTAAGATTGGAAATTGTATACCTTACATTTTTTTTTTTCTTTTATTTTGGACTTCATTTGAGCCATTTTGTGTCAAATGCAATGGCTAACATATATAAGTGGTATGCTTCAATGTAAAAGTAGGCAAATAGTCAATCCTTATTTGAATGACTTCCCACATTCCAAGGATCTATATTTGATCTTTTGTGCATTCATTATTCTACGTAGATTGAATCCATGCCTATATAAATGGACGTTGTTTAGATCTACA
The DNA here is from genome assembly GCF_030272615.1 of Cryptomeria japonica. NCBI lineage: Eukaryota > Viridiplantae > Streptophyta > Pinopsida > Cupressales > Cupressaceae > Cryptomeria > Cryptomeria japonica. The sequence goes on from NC_081406.1 coordinate 269,963,335, forward strand.
CTATGAATTTGATCTTTAAAACTTAAAATTCAAATTTCAAAATGGGGCCAAGCCTACCCTCTTCTTGATAGTCATTATAGGTTTACTTAAGTAGAAAATTGTGTGACTTGTATGTTAGGGTGTTGTATGAAATGATACAACCTTATTCACTTTTAAGAATCTACATAAGTTCAAGGAAATAGGAGCCCAGAAATGGTTCTTAAGTGACCGCTTTTTTTTAAAGCAACAAAAAAATAATTTTATATTTAAGTCAAGCCATTTGTGTTCAAAATTTGAAGATGAGATAAGAATGTGACTACTAGTACTTCAAATCTAGTTTCTAAACTACTATTTTCAAAGATTTGTGAAGATTAAGAAAGTCAATTATTGAGAGCACACAAGGTGCTCCTATTATTAACACAAAAATGTAACTTAGTGTCAAGCATGCTCCCATGTTAAGTATTTCGCAAGTCTTTTCAATGAAAAGTTATCTAACATTTGTAGTAATTGAAATATTTTTTTTGTTAATTTTTTAATGAATATAGATTCTTTTTACTAAAGTAGAAAGTGGACATATCCTAATAAACAAAAAAGTAAGCATGCTTCCCATATTTTTATGAGATATATAAATTGAAATAGATCTTAAAAATTAGGAAAAAAAAAAGTTCTTGTGTGTTCTTTTTTTAATAAAGACACTACTAAAAGCAATTAAAGAACTAAACATTAATATATATGAATTTTAGAAAGAAAATAAAATGAAAAGCTATGATGGAGCTTGACATCATAGTGGTATTTTATGTTGAACCTTGTCCTAAAATACATGAATCTAATAATAAATATTTGTATATTTTTGTAAAACATAAATCTTAACAACCAAATTGTATATTTAACCCTTAGGCTTGGTAAATTGAAACTTGTTCCAAGCCTAGGGGTGGGATTTTTGTTTGTTTAAACTAGAACACTTCATGTTATAATGTGCTTGTGTTACCAAAAGTATACCCAAGCCTTCATTAGCACAAATTATAATGTATGTACACATTACATTTTCCTAAAACATGAGCACATAATGGCTTAAAATAAAAATTTGACCACTTTTGGTCCCATCTTTGTGCACATACCCATTCAAAATCAATATTTTTCTCTCCTACACAAAGCATTATATCATTATTTGCATAGCATCACAACACATCATTACATCATTAACTATCATGTGGATCGTTAGTGACAATCCAAGCATATTGCATAATTATATGGTGTGTCTACAATCATTATTCAATCCATTAATTAAGATATAGGGGATCAACTAAGGAGAAGATCCTTGCATATAGTAAGCTCTTAAATAAGTTCATCAAAACTACTAATTGTAGACATATGTCTACACATCAAGACAAATAAATTTTAGGCGTGAATATTGTTTATGTGGCATTGACTTAAGCTAGAGTAGAGAATTAGAGCTATTTATAATTTCTCAAATTTTACTAACTTTCAAAATCTAATCAAATAGAATGTATCAAGACTACTAAGTATAGCATTAGGCAAATGAATCTATTACATCAATCAAAGTTAGGCTTGTGTTTCCTCCTTTTCCATTTCATAAAATGTGTAACCTAATATAGTTACTATTTCAACTCATTATTCTAGGGCTATTTGATTTTCCTTTTTAATGTATTACTTTACTATATTATTACTAAGTAAAAATTTGTTTTATTTATTTACATTTTTCATGAACACCTATGACCTTACATCCCCCAATTTTTTGATCTTTAGTGAACTCATTTTTTATTTCATTCCTAGATTTGAAAGTTTTTACATTTTTTAAGTTTTCCAATAGATCTAATCCTTTTTCCGTTTACCCTTTTATGGTTTATGTATTGTGTCTATGCTAAATTATTTTCATCCTCATCTTCTCCCTTTGAGAAAATTATCTATTTAAATCCTAAAATAGACAAAAGTTAAATTGAGAATAAAATCGTTAATAATAGTAACAACACCTATTTTAAAGAAGGTTGATTATTTCACTTCTCATATTGGCCATTCCACCTTTGCTCACATTTTAGCTGACATTGACATCTCCAAACCACTTCCTAGGGATGTGGTTTTGATGGTTGGGGATCAGCCTTGGACTCAACTATTGGACTATGAGGGGCTCCCCTTTTGTTGTCCTTTCTTCTTTGTGAGTGGTCACTTGGCTTTAAACTTCTCTCTCTTATGTCAAAAAGGTACTAGTTGAATATCTCAGACAACTGAGAGGGGGCTAAATTAGTTGTACCAATTAAAATTTTTTACTGAATCCACAAAAATCGATATCCTAAACAAACTTTTGATTACTTAATCATAAACAGATATAAGAATGAAAGAGAACACACATAAAACATTCATATGAACACTAGATATACGTGGAAAACCCAAGGATGGAAAACCCATGAAGAATTCTAATTCTCAATTATGAAACACCTATTAGGGTGAAACCAATTAAAGTAATTTTACAAAGGGTGGCTCACTACCAGAATACTCACTGTAGGAGGGCTCACTGCTCTGCTACAACCACTAGAAAAAAGAAGGGCTCAATACCCAGAAGAAAAAGAAAGAATCCACCATTGAAGATCCATTTCCACAACACTGCAATGTTGGAAGAAACCTTTGGCTCACTGCCTCCAGTACCAAACAACAACACAAAATCTCACTAGTCATCCACAACCTCGCACACATTTGTAGAAAATAGATATTCCTTTTCAATCCAGTTGTTTTTTCCTCATTATAATCATCCTCTATTTATACCGATCTCTTGAATTGTGAATCTCTCCAAGTCAACTAAAAAAAAATCACTGAAATACAATTTGAAATAGGTTTGCACTAAATATTCCTGCAGTGGAAAGGAATGAGAAGTGGACCACACCACAATGCAAAACATCGATCAAAACAATAAATCAATCACTAAATCACTGAATCAATTTGTTGGCATCATTGACAACCATACTGACATACCATCATCTTCACATTTGCAACAATCTTCCCCTTTGTCATTGATGCCAACACAAATCTCATCTTTCCAATCTCTCCCTCTTAGAAAAATGACTATATTTCTCCCCCTTTGACATCAAAGACAAAGGTGAGAAACAACTCAACATAAGTAACCATCTTCAAATCTCACGCAGCTCCTCTGATAGGAAGACCCAATCATTAGTCCAAACTAAAAGTATGTTTGAAGTTCCCTGGACTAATGCACTAGTTCAAACTATAAAGGGGTAATACCCCCAACTTATGTTGGAGATACTCAAAAGTATCTTTGCACAAAGCCTTCATAAAAATATCTGCAACTTTGATCTTTTGTAGGAACCTATTCTAGTTTTACTTCATTCTCCAACACCTTCTCCCTTAAGAAATGATACCGAATAGAGATATGCTTTGTTCTAGAATGCAGTACCAGATTCTTAGAGATATTTATCACACTTGTATTATTATACATGATTAAAATCGATTCATCAAACATATCACACCAATATCTTTCAATGTTTGTTTCATCCAAAGTATCTGAGTACAACATGATGCACATGCAATGTACTTAGCTTCTACAGTTGATAACTATGCAACTAACCAGGAACCAAGGAAAAATACTCCACCACTAGTACTCTTTCTGTCATCAACAGTTCCTACCCAATCTACATCAATATAAGCTTTTAGAGTAAGGTTGATCCTCTGGCATACCACAATCCAAAATATTTTGTACCTTTCAAATATTTGAAAGTTCTCTTTACTATAACAACATACAACTCTTTCAGATCTTGCTAAAATCAATCTAAAAGACAAACAACATACATGATATCTCGTCCAATAGGAGTCAGGTATAATAGTCCTCCAATCATTGATTTGTACTTGCTTGCACCAGTCTTAGGAGATTTATCATCATTAGTCAACTTGCATCCAATTTTAATAGGAGTACATACTGGTTTAGAATTATCCAATCCAAACTTTTTCAACAACTCTCTAACATACTTTGATTGAGAAATAAAAATACCTTTTTTGTTCTAATTTACTTGCAGTCCAAGAAAGAAATCCAACTCGCAAATATTCATAGACATGTCAAATTCCTTTTGTATTTCACCAGCAAACTTCTAAGCACATGTCATCATTTCCTCCAAATATTATGTCATTGACATATACAACAACAATTAGGATATTTTCTTATTCAACTTTAAAATAAAGATTATTGTCGGTAGACCCCTTTTGAAATCTTTGATTCAATAAATACTTCTCCAACCTTCCATACCAAGCTTTGGGAGCTTGCTTCAACCTATACAACACCTTCTTCAACCTACAAACAATATCCAAATCATCTGACAACTTAAATCTTTTAGGTTGTTCAATGTAGACTTCTTCTTTTAGTTCCCCACTCAAAAATGCTAACTCCACATCCATCTGTTAAACTTTGAAATCTTTACATGCTATAAAAGCCAAAAATATCTTAATAGCTTCCATTCGGGCAGTAGGAGCATAAGCCTTTTCAAAATCAATACCTTCACCCTGAGTGTAACCTTTAAATACTAATCTAGCCTTGTTTCTTACAACATGACCATCTTCATGCAACTTATTCCGAAACACCCATTTTGTTCTAATAACGTTCTTATCTGTCGATCTAGGGAATAATCCCCAAGTCTAATTATTCTAAATCTGATCCATCTCTTCCTCCATAGCCTTCATCCAATTCTGATCATTGCATGCTTCTTCAATTGTCTTAGGTTCAACTTCAAAAAGTAAACATAATAGAAATTGTTCTTCAACAACTTAACTTCTTGTAATAACACCTATGTTCTTATCTCTTATCATTTGATTTTCAGAGTGATTCTTTTGAACATACCTTAGGGTTTTAGATATAGTTTTCAAAGCAACCCGAGTTTCTTCCTCCTTATCTTCTTCTCTTCTCTTCTTCTTTGCTTGTGAGCTCATATGACTCATATCCTCCTTGTATACCCGAGTCTTTAGAAATATTTTTGTCAACCTTGACATTTCCACTTTCAATAATTTTATTCTTTTTGTAACATCGATAAGATTTGATTTTCATAGAATATCCTAGGAATATACCTTCATTTAAGTTGTCAAACTTTCCAAGATTTCCTTCATCTCTTCGGAAGTAGCATTTACTTCCAAAAAATTTGAAATACCTTACTAATGGAATATTTCCATCCCATAACTCATATGATGTCTTCACATTCTTCTTCTTGAATAGAACTCTAATAAGGGTATATACAACAATATGTATTGCTTCTCTCTAGTATACTTCTAGTAGATTTGCTTCTTCGATCATAGTTCTCACTGCTTATTTTATTGTCACGTTCATTCTTTCCACTACACCATTTTGTTGAGGTGTCCTAGGGGTAGACAAATATCTCCTAATCTCATATTTCACACAAAAGGTATCAAATTCATCAGAAAAAAACTATCCTCCTATGTTTGATCTTAAGCATTTGAATCTTCTATCAACTTCATTTTCAACTCTAGCTTTGTATATCTTAAACTTTTGTAGTGCCTCAATTTTTTTTCTTAGAAATGCAACTTGTCATTCTAGAATGATCATCAATTGAGAGCATGAAATACCTCTCACCTTGTAAACTTCTTGTTCTGGTCAGACTACATAAGTTTATATTTACCAAATCCAATAGTCTAGTAGAATATTGTTCATTTCCTCTTAATGTTTCCTTTGTCTATTTTGCCACTTGACATTCTTTGCAAACACTATTATCTAGTTTAGTCAGTCTCGATAGATCTCTCATAGCTCTTGTCAAACTAATCTTCACCAAATTGTCAAAATTGATGTGAAACATCCTTAGGTTCCATAGCCAACTTTCATTCATTTGAGATAATAAACAATGTCTTGTAGCAATTTCTAATTGATAGATGTTTTCGTTTATCCTCTTTCCTGCAGCAATAACAATTCTGGATCTCACATCCACCATCCTAAAAAATAACATTATAACCATTTTCACACATCTGTCCAACACTCAATAGATTATGATGGTATCCTTTCACATAGTATACATTGTTAGTGTTATGTTTTTTATCAAAGGTAATAGAACCCATTCCAACAATCTAAGCAATCTGATCATCTCCAAATCTAATAGAACCACCATCATACTTTTCAAGTTTTACAAACTTACTTTTGTCACCAATCATATGATTTTAACATCCACTATCAATGAACCACTCATTTCTATCTCTTCTAGCATGAAATGTTGATGCAATAGTTTCAGCAACCTTAGACATTTCCTTATTACTGCCAGGTTTAGATTCATCTTTCTCAACCAAGAACAAACAATCATCTTCATAATCTGACTCATCATCTGAAATATTAGCATCATTTTTAACATAGTAGACTTTTTCCTTTGTTTTCCTTAAAGTATTGTTTTGTTCCTCTCTTCGAACATCTAGTTGCATAATGACCAATCTTTCCACTTAAAACATTTAATGGATAACATACCTTTATACTTGTCGATTCCTCTCTTCAGCTTTCTCACAAATTTCTCTTCCATCTCATCTAAGCTATCATCATTTGGATCTTCATCCAAAGCTTTTGATGCTTTATGTCATAACCCTCTTACTCTATCTTGATAAAAACTTGCTACTATTATTGTTATTATTAAATATTTCATATCATTTTGTGATTTTTGTTAATTGGAAGTGTTTTATTTATTAAGGTTGAAACTATTTTTAATAAAAGGAATTAAATGGTGGACACACACACACACACTTCAAAATCATAAATTTTATTGGCAAATTAATTATTTATTCAAATTTCCAATTGAGTGCATGTCGTAGGAGAAAATGAGAAGCTTCTACAAGTAGATTTCAAATTTCACTTTCTTGCATGTAATCCCCATTTTGTCAATAATTAATTTTGCATGGATCAATTTTTGGAAAAGAATCTCTAAAATGCATTAATTCTCTTGATAGTGGAAAATGATGCATCTTTCTATATAATGTATGTTAACTTTCAAAAAGGGGGCTATGGCATTTTTTATGAAAAGTAATTTCTTGAGTTCTTGAAAAAAAAAACATGTTAGAAGTAGGAAGATCTTTGTAGACAATTGTATTGTAGGAGATTGTTTTTTTTTCAAGTTTTGAGGAGATCTTACCAAGCTAGAAGGAAGGATTGAAGAAGGATACTTGGGAAGATTCGGAAGTGATTCATCATCAAGCGATTACGATCGATCCAAGTTCCCTTCTTGTCTATTTCTTGTTTTGAAAAAAAAAAAATTAATGTACTTAAAAGAAAAATAATTCTACTTGCATGCATTTTTCTATAGTGGATTTGTATGGGTTTTGATAGTGAAAATTTATATACAAATAAGGGGATAAAAATTTTATTATATATATATATATATATATATAGAGAGAGAGAGAGAGAGAGAGAGAGAGAGAGAGAGAGAGAGAGAGAGAGAGAGAGAGAGAGAGAGAGAGAGAGAGAGAGAGAAAACATCTTTAATTTGTTTCTATTTTCTTCACCTTGGATTCTATTCTTTTCAAAAAAAAAAATTAGTTTTAAAAATATAATAATAAAAGAATGAGATTTATTAGGAATGTATGTATTTTTCTTTTCTTTTCATATAAAAAAAAAAAAAAAAAAAGATTTAGATGATTTTTCTTTTAGAGAGAATCGTGTATTTTTCTCTGTGCAAATAAATTAAACTCTATGAATTTATTTTTTTCATTTTCAACTCTCTCTGTTTATTCATTCCTATGAGTACTTTATTTCTCAAAGAGAGTTTATCTCTCTTTGATTTCCTTGAATATATAATCCTCTGTGCAAATTTATTTTTTTCCAACGATTATTCCTATGATTATTTTTTTTTAATCCTCTGAGTAAATTTATTTCTCCAACGATTTATTCCTTGTGATTATTTTAATCCTCTGTGAATAGTTTCCCTGTGCAAATCCTCTATGAAAATCCTTTGTGCAAATTTATTTTTTCTCCAACGATTTATTCCTACTGTTTTTTTTTTTAATCCTCTGTGTAAATTTATTTCTCCAACGATTTATTCTTTGTGATTATTTTTAATCCTTTGTGAATAGTTTCCATATGCAAACTTATTTCTCCAAACAATTTATTCCTTAAGAAGTAATTATCTCTATGTAAATTTATAAATCTAGTAGCAATCGCGGTGCAACATGGGAAACAATAAAAAAATTCAAAATAGAACTATATAATATTATATTATTAATGTTTGTTGCAATAATATGTATTATTTTTTGCAATTATTATTATTTTCTATTTGTTTGTGGAATAATATTATAATATATTATTATTATTAATTTATATTGTTTTCATTATTATGATATTATTTTATAATTTATTGAAAATAATATTCATAATATAAATTTGAAATATTTAAAATGTATTATATTATTATTTTAGATTATTGTTAGTTAAAATATTATTTTTATAGTTTTATTAACTTAATATTATATTAATATAGTGCTATATGATAAGTGTAATACTATTATATTCTTATTTTGAAACTGTAATATTGTTTTATAGTTATTAAGTGTATAATATCAGGGTTAGGGTTTAAAACTTGGTTAGAGTTAGGGTTACGATTATAGTTAGGGGTGGGACTATGGTTATAGATAAGATCATGATCATGATAGAATAGCAATTATGTGGGCTTTAGTTGAAGATTGGAGTTAGGGTTAGGGCTAATATCATAGTCAGGTTAATGCTTAGGATTAGGTTTTGCATTAGAGATATAATTATAATAAGGGTTGGGGTTATAATTATAATGAGAGTTAGTATTGTACTTAGGATTAGGGTTAGGGTTGGGGTAAGGGTTACGATTTGAGTTAATCTCAGTGATTGTAATTAGGGTTAAGGTTAATATTAGGGTTGGGGTTAGAATTAGGGTTAGGGTTAGGCTTATAATTATAATTAGGGTTAGGGTTATATAGTTAGGATTATAAGGTTATATATAATTAATAATTAGATATAAAGTTAGGTTAAAGATTATAATTAATAATTAGATATAAAGTTAGGTTAAAGATTATAATTAGTAATTAGATATAAAGTTAGGTTTTGGGTCATTATCAGGTTAGGGTTGGGGTCTAGATTAGAGGGAGTTATAGTATTATGGATAAAATAATAGTTATATTTGGTTTTATTTATCGATTAGAGTTGTTATTTTAGGATAATGCTTGGGGTAAGGGTTGAGGTTCAATTAGAATTAGTATTAGGGTTAGGGTTAGGGTTTAATTAGGATTAGGGTTAGCATTACAACTAAATTAAGGTTAGAGTTAGTGTTATGACTCAAGAAGGGTAAGGATTTAAGGATAAAGCATGTTGTTAGGTTTTCGGCTATATAATAGAGCTTCGTTTGAAGGTTAGTGTTTGAATTTAATTTGGGTTATGGTTAGGGTTAGGGTTATTGCTTACGTTAAGGTTTCTAGTTTGGGTTATTATTATGGTTATGGTTAGGGTTTAAATTTACAGCATGGTTAGGAATAGGGTTTACATCATGTTTGGAATTATGAATAGGGTTAGGGTGTACATCATGGTAAGGGTTAGGTTTAGGGTTATTTTTTAGGGAAAAAACTGTCCAACCCTTAAGTTGCACCAAGATATTAATACCCTTCATATACTATTAATACATTGTAATAGATGATTGGTGCACATCCTAAGGGCTATAGAGCCATTCTCTAATTTTAGAGTTAGGGTTTAGGGTTATGATTAGGCTAGGTTAGGGTTAGGGTTAGGGTTAGGGTTAGGGTTAGGGTTATGATTAAGGTAATGGTTTAGAGTTGTGGCTAGGACTATGGTAAAGGTTATGGTTTAGATCATTGTTTCGGTTAGTGTTAGGGTTACCATTAGTATTATAGCTAGGGTTATGGTTTATATCATGGTTAGTGTTAGGATTAATGTTAGTGTTTACATCATGGTTAAGGTTAGGTTTAGGGTCAACGTTATGATTAGGATTTGCATCATGATTAGGGTTATTGTTATGATTATGGGTAGGGTCGGGGCTTAGGATTATGGTTAGGTTTACAATTTGAATCATGGTAAGGGTTAGGGTTATGATTTGGGATAGGGTTTAAAATTGGGATTAGGATGATAGTAAGTGTTTACATTATTATTCAAATTAGGGTTAGTTTTAGGGTTTGGGTTACAATTAGGATTTAAGGTTATAATTAAGGTTATTGTTAGGGTTAGAATTTACATCTTGATTAGGATTAGGGTTAGGGTTAGCATTACAATTTATTTAGGGTTTAATTACAGTTAGAGTTAGCATTAGTATTCAAATAGAGTTAGAGTTTAAGGATAAAGCATGGTGTGAGGGTTAGGATTATATAATAAAGCTTCATTTTAAGGTTAAAGTTAAGGTTTAATTAGGTTTATGATATTAATATAAATTTGAATTTACTTAGAAGTATGTGGAGGATATTTTTCTAATAGGTTTGGTGAAAGTGGAAGGATTATAAAAGGTAAGATTATTAAAAATGATATAAATTGTAACTATTTTGTTATTCTCATTGATGAAGCTAGCTCAATTATCATTGAATTAACACTAACATCATAATATTATTTGATAAAATTCTTTTATTTGAAGCAGTGGCAATAGTTAATGTAGATAGGGTTAGGATTTACATCAAGGTTACAATTAGGGTAAGGATTATGGTTAGTGTTGGGCCTTAGGACTATGGTTAGGGTAAAGGTTGTAGTTTGGATTAGAGTTTAGAGTTAGGATTAGGCTTACAATTAGGTTTTACATCATGGTTAGGGCTATGATAAGTGTTAGGGTTAGGATTATGGTTAGAGTTTACATCATGATTTGGGCTATGGATAGTGATAGGATTGGAGATAGGGTAAAGGGTTAGGGTTAGGATTTACATCATGGTTGGGGTTAGGGTTGGAGTTAGAGAGTTAGGATTATGGTTAGGATTATTGTTTACGATTACGGTTGGGATTTTGGCTAGGGATAGAGCTTACATCATAGTTATAGATAGGGTTAGGGATATGGTTAACCATAAGGGTTAGGATTTACAAAATGATTGAGGTTAAGATTATGGTTAGGCTTGGGGTTTAGGGTAGAATTATGGCTAGAGATAGGGTTGTTATCATAGTTAGGGTTAGGGTTAGCTGCAATTAGTATTATGGTTAGGGCTAGGTTTAGGGTAAGGGTTATGATTATTATTAGGATTTACATCATGGTTAGGATTAGGGTTAGGGTTAGGACTTATCATTATGGTTAGGATTAGGGTTTACATCATGGTTAGGGTTAGGGTAAGAGTTATTGTTATGGTTTGGGTTAAGGATTAGGGTTAGAATTAGGATTATGGTTAGAGTATTATGATTAAGATATAATAATAATTATTATAGGTTTTAACTCAGGATTAGGGTTAGGGTTAGTATTCTAGTTAGTGTTGGAGTTTCATCATGGCTAGGGTTATGCATAGGATTAGGTTTTGTATTAGAGACATAGTTAGGTTTAAGTTTATTATTAGGGTATGTGCAAGCTAATGAGTCACAAATTCGTGGAAGTCTGCGTGTTGGAAAATGCGCTCCGCAAAACGGGCCCCCGTTTTTAAAAAACGGGGGCCCGTTATAAAAAACGGGGGCCCGTTTTGAAAAGCTATTTTTACCCTTTTTTTTGGATAATTTTTCATTTTTACTGTTACACAAAAGGATATCGAAAACGGGCCCCCGTGCTGTGGTTTCCACTTCAAGCATCCACCACTATCCCAGGTACACATTTTGTCATCTATTTTTACATTTCATAATTTTCTTGTGTATTTTTCTCTTTTTTTTGTGTATTATTTAGTTTTTTTTTTATTATTTTAGTTTTTTTTAATAGTAGCATATAAATAAATTATTTTTTATATTTGTAAATTCTTGATTTTGATGTAAAATATTTTTGAACAGTTAACCCTAAACCGTAATCAACAAATTTAGAAACCAAAACCAAACCTAGATAATTAACAAAATGAAATCGACACAAACAAAAAACCGAAAATGAAATGGGAACAAAAACAAAAACGTTCGAAAATGAAATCGACACAAACAAAAAACCGAAAATGAAATGGAAACAAAAACAAAAATGTTCGAAAATGAAATCGACACAAACAAAAAACCAAAAATGAAATGGAAACAAAAACAAAAATGTTCGAAAATGAAATTGAAATAAAACCGAACATATGTACCTAAATTGTTCTTAATCCTCATTAGGCAATACAAAAGTTACCACTAAATTAGTATAACCTTAAAAGTAATTAACATTAAGTTTTTCAAATTTTAGATATGAAAGTTTAGGCTTAGGTTTATGCCATGTCATGGCATAAAGGTCCTATTATGTCATGTGATGGTATAAAAGGATCAATTATGGACACAATTTTAGAGCAAAACTAGATAAGTTACTAAAATTGGAGTTTGGTTTACATAGGTTCATAAAGGAAGCTAATATGCCAAATATATAATTCATTAATACAAAATAAAAAATATTCTTGATTTATAATGTTGATTGATAATGAGTTTTCTAAATGGGGTGCTAATTATATATACATCCGAAAGATTTGAAAAATATAATTCCCAAGAAGTATTTTGAATATACAATTGAGGATATATATAATCTCATGGTTAAAGATGCTTAATTTCGATGAAAGTTATTTTTTGTATTACTATGTAAGAAATCCATAAATGGGATGAAAGTAAGACATGGCCATCTAGCATAGATCATCTTATATGTTGAAGGAGTATTTTGAGTTATATTAGAATTATTTGATGTGATTAAGTCCTAATTTTAGGATATGTAGAGTTCTTTTACTTTTAAGGTTGAAATAAAACATGGTGATTATGTTTTATTATCACTTTTATGCTTAACCTAGGTAAAAATTTTAATGGAATTATTTTCATATTTAGATATATAGATCACAACTTATTATTATTTGTATGTTTCTTGTTTCTTTGAAAGAAATGCATATTGATTTATTTATAAGTAATAATTTATCTAATTATGCATTTATGAAATATATAGAAATTGAGATTTTTTTATTGAGGCTAATTAATTTTAAAACTCAATGGTTATATCCATATTATAATAATTTATTTAGAAAATATGTGACAACATGCTTAGTGTTAGACCATTTTGTCTTATATTGGCCTAGACATTCACTAGCATTTAAAATATAATCTTTTTCTTGGTTTATTGGTTAAAAATTACATTTTATTAGTTAATTATATTAAAATTATTTTAGAGGAACCCTTTGAAACCTTCAATATAAAATTTGGAGTTAAAAATAAGATGATCTTGGCATTTTTTTTACTTCTCACCTACTTAGTTAAACTATCATGCTAGAAAAGGGTGAATATCATAAACCATGCGGAAAATAACATTTTGGACCATTGGGTAATTTTGGTAAGGTGTGAAATATTTTAAAAGGGGAAAGTGCCAATAGTAAATAGTAGATGCATTTTTAAGAAAAAAATTCTAAAGCAAGGTTGACTATTAGAATGTACCTTGATGTATTATTTTCCTATTTTATTAGATTATAATTTTATCTTCTTTGTTACTTATTTTTCCATTTGTTTCATAATTCATGTCTCAAGAGTAAATAAATAATTTTTTGTAGGACTAGATTGAGAAATTGATTATCTCCATTGTTCATTCTTCTATTATACATTCCTTGAGGTTTGAATATTGTTTCCACATCATTTTGGATGTATAAGTTTTTTTTGGGCTATGTATATAGTGATAATGTCTGAGTTCTTTTGTATTAGAAAATGATGATAACCTATTCTCATTCATTCCTTATTTTCTTACAAGGATTATGTAACCTTTCAAATTGTTAAGTTAAAATCTATCATCTTATATGGTCATCATGGTGATTCATTACATGAACATGTTGATCCTTGTAATTGTCCTCTTTTGCTTAATGCATTGATGTTGTATGTATTATGTGAAAAATTATAATTACAATGACTACACCATTATTATAGATGAATATCTTAATTTAAATTATGAAAACTAAGATATTTAAATTTAATCTAGATCACAACTTGATTTGAACATTACATCATGTCCTTATTTTTGGACATGAACCAACTAACCTATGGGAATGCAACTTCCCAATCAATAACTAATTTACTAATTACTAACTATTAACTAACCTATAATTCAACATCTAAATATTAATTTATTTTATATTTTATTATAATCTAAAACTATCTAATGATGTAATATATCCAATGTTCTCCCCTTCTTACATATATTTGAACAAGAGATGGAATATTTCAAGACTTGAATGCAACCCTTATGTAAACTTTAATGATGTACATCTACTGATCCTCCTCACTAACCAAGAAACACTAGACTAACTCCATTAATGAATATTTCGAATTTAAAACCTATCAAATGTCTATAAAACATGAGAGAACCTAAAGGGTCTATATCCTCCTTGCCTAATGAGAGAGCAACATTTCTTTGAAAGTCCCAATGAGCCTCAAATGATCCTAATGAATGTAGGGCAGTCTTAATGAACCTAAAAAAGTCCTAATGAGCCTAAGAAAGCAATAATGAACTTGGGACAATCCTAATGAACCTAGGATAGTCCTAATGAACCTACGATAGTGTAAACAAGCCTAGTATAGTGTAAGAAAAAAACACTACAAAAAAGACCTCAAATGCGTTAAATGAATTTCCCAATAACGCACTCGTGTTTATCTTTTTTTGGTCATTTGGCTACCTTTTTTTACAACATCTTGGTGTATACGCCCCTAAGAAGACCTTTTCCTCAAAACTTTCTTGGATCATGAACTCCTCATGTGCACCAAACATTTAAGTTGCCACTTGGAAGCTTCTAATGCACACAATCCTTTCAATCAATCTACTCCATTGATCTCTCAAAACAATCTTAGTATTTAATCCTCTATCCTTCATTTCTTATTCAACTTTGTAAGAGAATTTGTGTATGGATTGATATCTTAAATTTTATAGAAAGATTATATATGAAAACAAATGATTGCGGAGTTTTATAATAAATGATTTATAGGAAATAATATTTTTTGAAGACCTTTTGTAAATTATAATCTTGTGTAGATTTGATTATGGGAGAAATTTAATGGTGAAATATGCTTAACTCTTCAAAAGTTTTGATGTTTTGTCTTTACATGACAACCACTTAGAATATAATATGTTTTAAGTATGTCATTTATAGTCATGGGAGATTAGTTTTTTTTTAAGATTGTTTGAAGACTAATCAATGTAATATGAATTGATGACAATTATCTCAAAACTACGTAATTGAATTCTAATAGATTTATGATGTTTCATTGAAAGTTTTTATTAAGTTTTGTGCGCAAATTTCATATTTCAAGATTCAATAGTATGTACATGTATATTTTTTTAAGTTCAATATTATATTATATATTTCATGTGTATCTCATTCAACAACATAGAAATGTTACTATTTATAAATGTTTTTTTTTAATTTAGTAAAATAGATTCTTCTTTGACATAGAGTTGTATATAATTCATGTATATCTTTATATATGCAGGAGTTCTTTGCCATCATGGATGTTTTTGACATAGATGAACTATTAGGTGAAAATCCCCCACCACAACCCCCTCCTCCTCCTCCTCCTCCACCACCACCACAACCCCCTAGATTGGATGAAATTCGTTTAAGAGAACGAATTAATGAAAACCTACAAGTGATTGAACAAAACATTGCTGCTATCCAAAATGAGCAAGTCACGCCACCCCATCTTGTAGAGTTTGCAAAATCAATGCAAACTGTTGTCGAGTCAGTTAGATCTGTTGATTCTCAATTAGATCAATTTCATAGACGACGACAAGAGTTGCGTGATTTTTATGCCGATGGTTTAACTTATAGACAAATCACAGATTTGAAAATAACCAAAGCTCATTTATGTCCATATTTTACCAACCCAAAAACAAGAGAACCAATGAAACCTAACCAGAAAAGAATTTCAATTAGGTGGTGTGTGCATCCAGAAATGGCTAGATACTTTTGGGATAGATGGTGGATGGTTTTTGATTATCCACCACATCGTAATTATGAGGTCCCTTTTTATTTTTTGAAGAAATTATACTGTGAGTTTGTAATGAACCAAAAACCAAATTATTTTGATATTAAGTCATTCCAGGGTGTTGGTCGTGGAATGCCACAGCATAGATTAGGGGCACGGAGTAATAATCCCCTACCGGATCCACCCATAGTTCCACTTGTTGCTCCATCGATTCCTGCAGATGTCCAAAATACATCATTCATTTCGACATTAGATGCTTTGACTTCCCTCACAGGGAACCTGAGTGAGCAAGTTGCTCACATGGCATCTGCTCCTCGATGGATGCCACATATGTGTTCGAGTTGTCATGAGACGTGTGTAGGTCCTACTACTGCTGCAAGATCTACTTCAGTTCCAGATGAGCATGATGCAGCAGATGATAGTATGATGACATCTTATATGGATTTTCTTTGCTCGGATGTTCATCTTGACCAGGTATAGATATATATACATGTACATGTCAATGTTTTTATGTACTTCATTAAATATAGGTATAAACTAAGTGCATCTCTTTTTTTATACAATCTAATACTTCATTAAATAAATTTTGTTTATGTAGATAAGGACTACGCCTAATATTAGAGTCAATATTGCATCTACTAGAAGACAACTCGGCACACCTTATGGGGTATAGTATAAATTTCTATCTAGACATTGTACTAGATCTTTTTAAGTTAATATGCTATCGTCGTATATTATATAAATTTTCATGTTGATACATTGAATGCTTCTTTCTCCAGGATTCAGGTCATGAGGGACCCTCTACATCACATCGAGAAGAGGGTCTGACTATTGTGACACCATCTATGGTATGTATCTTATAATTCTTAACTTAAATATGAACTCTTACAATATTGTAACTTTACTTGAAATTATTTAGTACACATATATATGTTCACTAAATATGATTTCATTAAATGCATGTATGCAGGTGGACACTACCATTAGGATAGGTTATCCTCATAATTTTGATCAGAGCCAATTTGAACGCACATCGACATCCTTTGAGGTATTAATATGTAATACTTAATTTGATCTTATTTTGACTCTTAATTTAAGATTTAATTGGACACTTTGAATTTGACCTTGTATAGGAGTTAGCTAGCACTGCATTTGGTGTTGATACTGCACAAGATACTGCTAGAGGAGATACTGCTACAGGATCTGATGAGCATATGGTAAGTTTGTAACTTAATTTATGAATTCTACTATATTTGATAAATGATTCTTTTAATAGTTAATTTCAAGTAATATTTTAATATTATTTTTTTATTGTACAGCATGAGACAGGTGGATCTGGACCACGTCCCGGGGACAAGAGAGATACTGCTACAGGATCTGATGAGCATATGGTAAGTTTGTAACTTAATTTACGAATTCTACTATATTTGATAAATGATTCTTTTAATAGTTAATTTCAAGTAATATTTTAATATTATTTTTTTATTGTACAGCATGAGACAGGTGGATCTGGACCACGTCCTGGGGACAAGAGAGATACTGCTACAGGATCTGATGAGCATATGGTAAGTTTGTAACTTAATTTACGAATTCTACTATATTTGATAAATGATTCTTTTAATAGTTAATTTCAAGTAATATTTTAATATTATTTTTTTATTGTACAGCATGAGACAGGTGGATCTGGACCACGTCCTGGGGACAAGAGACCACGAGATGTTATTGATGATAGCACTTAGATTTTACTATTTATTTGGCTTTGATATGTACTTTTTTATGGACTTTACACATTTGTTTACACGTGCACATACTTTATATATATGGATAGTTGCATAATAGGATTAGATCATATATATTTTGTGCATACTTTATATATTTTGTGCACATTAGATATTATGTGGAGTGAACATCATGTTACCATCTAGACATATATATGGATTAGATATTATATGGATTATGTGGACTTGAAATTTTACTGTTTATTTGGCTCTGATATGTACTATTTTACGAGCTTTACATATTTGTTTACACGTGCACACACATACTTTATATATATGGATAGTTTCATAATAGGATTAGATCATATATATTATGTGCATACTTTATGCGTATTGTGCGCATTAGATATTATGTGGACTTGAAATTATGTGCACATTAGATCATATATATTGACTTGAAATTATGTGGACTTGAAATTTTGCGCATACTTTATATATTATGTGGACTTGAAATTCTATTTATGGAAGTTGTGCTTAAACAACTTTATAGGCATTATGTGGACTTGTAATTTTATTTTTGGAATTTTATTTAAATAGTTCTTGTGATTAGATAAACTACATGTGCATACATCATGAACTAAGTATCGAAACATATCTTATAATTATAACATATTCTAAATCAAAAATTATCATTTAACAAATATAATGAATAGAACTTGATTAAAACATAATTATCTCATTCATAAATTTGACCAGTAGTCTCTCATTTATGTATATTGTACACAAAATGTAATCAAGAAGACATATCTAAAATAAAATAAACAGTCTATTTAAATTATAATAATAAGGATTTATATCTCTCAAAATACAACATAAAGTATGCACAAACAATAGTAGTCATTCAGGGCAAGTCTACTCTGAGAGACCTAGAAAAAAAAATACATATGATTAGTTTTTATAATCAGGATGCATTGAATTTAAAATACAACATAAAGTATGCACAAACAATATAGTAGTCATTGAGGCCAAGTCTACTCTGAGAGACCTAGAAAAAGTAAATACATATGATTAGTTTTTATAATCAGAATACATTGAATTTAAAATACAAATGGATTTGCCTTAAGGGTACAAAAATTTAACTTACTTGTAATTATTCAAAATGAAACATAAAGTATGCACAAATAACTTTGTTTTCATTGATGCCTTCTACTTGTGGTAGACCTTCAAAACAAAACTTTAGTAGATTAGATTTTGTAATTATGATTCATGATTTAAAATACTATATATAATATGCATCGCAACTTTTAAAAGGGAGGTGGATTAAGGGTTCAAATTATAACTTACTTGATATTCATTCTATTATACCATCTGCATCCTCTCTCTTTTGCAAAGCATCTATAATTGTCTCGTGCTCTTCCATAGAGAGAGTCCATAATTGTTTATTAGTAGGCCTGCCACGATATCTATCCAATTTTATATTAGTTGCCACTACCAAATGTGAGTAATGTATAATCTTTTTCTCTAATTCATAATCTTCAAATCCAGGCAATCCATTCTTTCTTGTTAGATATTTGCGTAGCCAAGTGCCAACAACAACCACAGATCCTGTTGGATAGTCATAACCATCATCATCTACTCGAGGAGTAGTTAGCTTATGTTTTGGCTCTACACATCGAGCCAACCAATACTCTGTCCCCTCTTCATTGTCCTCTGGTGCAACAACAGCATAGACATGTCCTGTGCACAAAACAATTTTATTTTAATATTTAATGAGAAATAAAAACAAAAATATACACTGTAAGATTTCATAAATTTATGTACTATTTAATAAATCAAAACAAATTTCAAAAATAATTTTACCTTGTTGTATAAGATCTGAAATGCGATCATAGTCATTTGATGCAAACATTTGATCCATATCTTCATCAGTTCTTTCATGCGGATCATTTGCATCTATGGGTGTCAATGATCTTTGTTGCCATTCTTCAACCTATTCTTTATTCTCACAAAATTCCCAATCTCCAAAAACACAAAACTGACAAAAGCAAGCAAGTTGCCTTGTGAATATAGTCCATGTGTTTGAATTAGAACTCTTAAACGAATGCCATTTAGCTGATCCAATGATGGTATTACAATCATGCCGAATAGGAATACTATATTCCTCTATCAACCAGAAGAAACGTCGAATTGCAGAGTTTTCAGTTGATCCTTTTGACAACTTTGAATTGCACCAATCTACAACTGCACGAGCATCTCTGAATTTCACTGCATCCTCGAATTTCAATTGTTCTCTAGCAAGAGCTCTTTTTATACAGGCACCGGCTCCATCGTGTTCCCCCTTACCATGTCCCGCTTCAAAAAAACTCCATAAATGTTGGACATTGGTTATCTTGTGAACTTTGCATAGTCAATAAAACATTCTTGCATTTTTGAATTGTCCAGTGCAGTTATCTGACCATATCATATGTTGTTTCATGTCAATTTCTCTTTCCTTAAGATTATCATAAAATACCTCGAAACAATGTTGGACAAACTCTGAAGAGTGTAATCGAT
Organism: Cryptomeria japonica; assembly: GCF_030272615.1. Classification (NCBI taxonomy): domain Eukaryota; kingdom Viridiplantae; phylum Streptophyta; class Pinopsida; order Cupressales; family Cupressaceae; genus Cryptomeria; species Cryptomeria japonica. Next base: position 269,983,609 of record NC_081406.1, read on the forward strand.
TATCACTAACATAGAAATGATACTCCCTCAAAAATTTTCTGTTATCTTCTGTACTGTCATGGTCATGTCTATATATAATGTGCACAAATATGGCCACTTGCACTGAGTTGTAGTATTGTGATTGAGTTTCCTCTTGTGGTTTTAGAGTATAATTTTCTGCAAAATCCACAACTGATACTATTGTTCCAATTGGAAATGTGTTCTTGCATATGTGAAACTGTCCATCAAGCCATCGGGCATGTTGGGAATGTTTCACATATTTTGGAACAATATGAGTTTTAAACTCACTAATAAATGCATTCACACTATTCTGTTCTGTAATCAATTCTAAACGTTTCCCCATCTTTCCATCCTTTAGAGGGTATTCTATATTTTTAAATCTCCTAACATCAACCATTTTTTGTCCAAACTCAGATGAAACATGTTCATGCAAACATTCACCTATTGAAGAATAGTTCCCACATAAATTGCAAAGACCATAAATGCATGAACTGGAAAGAAATAATTGTTCATTAGGTGGTTTACAAAATAAACTTCCAATAAAATCTTTTATAGTTTCAGGTGGAACATAAACACCACAATCCTGCACAAGATCATTACCATGCAACATACAATGAATATATCGAAAAACATCATAATAGTAACGAAATTGGACATGAGTTTTACAACAACAAGATATTCTTTGTTTATTGATTTTAACATACCAGGGTTTGCATTTTTCAAATGATCTTTGACTAATTCATAAATTCATTAACACGGATTCATCACTAAATTTTTTAAAGAATTCAGTTTGAGTCATGTCAAGAAGATGTTTTGGATGAGGATCACGAATTTTTGATCCCACCCTTAACTTTAAAACATCTCTAACATTTGATGAAACTCTAGTGTTATCATGCCAAAATTTTGTAATTAATTGTTTAGTTTCATCATTTAATTTCATGTCCGACCTTTGAAGTCTACCACTAAAACTCCAACAATGGTTTAGTGGATCAATTTCAATTGTGTCTCTTCTTTTGGCCGCTCTTGACAAGGTTCTACGATGTAAGTTCAAATAGCCACTTATATCACTTAACATTCTTTTATTAACAATCATTTTGTCAACTATAGCAGTCGTTATAACTCTACGTGCTGCATTCTTATCTTTAGATCGACTTGTTTTTCCTATAGAATCGATGGCACTGGCAACAGTAGATACAACTTGCTTATATGATTCATCTTTTCTTTTTGGTTTTGCATAAATACCTATTTTTTTCATGACTTTACGCATTTTTAACATTTTTATTAATTGTAGCATTAATTGACATTGGAATCCTAACTTTTTATTATAGAAAAATTGTTTATATAATCTGTTTGCATGTGTTCTGATTTGTCTCCAAGAAACTAACCCATTAAGATTACCTAGCACATTGCTATCAATAGTAAACAAATTACATTCATTTTCTTTTAGAGATGGTGGTGTAATATTTTCAATTTTTATTTCTTTTCGTATTGGTGTATGAAATTTATATCCAGCTTCATTTAAATCAGCAATTTGATTGGCATCATAGTCATCAGGATTTAAAAACATACCAGGATTCGCATCCACATCAACATTTGCATCAACAGTCATACCCGTGTGTGGTTCTATATTTCTTGCATCCATCATGATGTCTTCAATGGTCTCATCTACAACGGGCACTGAACTAGATGCTTCAAAAGTGTTATTCAATTGTCATTGTTGTGATCTTCGATCTCTTTGACGTTTTGCCTCCTTCTCTCTTTGTGCTTGAATTTCATCCACTGTCATTGTCCTCTTTTTTTTCTTTTGACGTTGCTTAGAACCCATTTTTACAAACTTGTCTTCAAAAAATTGCGTAAAAAATATTAAAAAGTACTGCCAAATGATGTAAAAAATCTTTGTCAGTACGGATTTCAATGATAGTGTAGTAAATCGATGCAATCTGGTTTTTTTTTACAGCAACGGTTATTTTAATAACGGGCCCCCGTTATTTTAACAACGGGCCCCCATTTTCAAAACGGGGGCCCGTTATTAAAACAGGGGCCCGTTGTTAAATCCAACGGGCAGAGAATGAAACGGGCCCCCGTTTTATAAACGGGGGCCCCGTAATGTAAAATTTGAATTCACAACCCGCCACTTGCCTCGGGATTAGGCCCGGGATAGGCCTGGGATGGCCACACCTGAGACATGAACCTGCAAATTCAAAGCTCCATGAATGAAAGCACAAATATGATGAAATGAAATAGTTTACGTGCCTCTAATCAAAGAATTTTTATACGAAATTGAAACCCATTTCAGATTATACTGTCTAGATTCTAAATATGTAAATTAATTTAAAAATTGATTATTTTAACTATTTTTCATTTAATTTATACTAAATCAGGGTCATAAATTTGAAATATTAACTAATTTTCTTAATTTAATAACTTATTTATTTTAATGAATTTTGAAAAAAAAATTATATGTCATCAATCTACACAAAATTCTTTTCAATTTAAAAAAAAAAAAATTCAAAAAATACTAAGTTTACGTCAAATTATGTGGGTCGTACACGTCAAATTTTTAAAAAGATAATTATGGTCATTAAAAAATTAATTAAAAAAAAATATTTGAAAAAAAAATACAGAAAAATATGCTCATCAATCTTCAGTGTGTTACAAACCATTTCCCAAAATGGTTTGAGAAAATAATTTTAATTGTGTCAAAAAGTGTGGGTCGTACACATGCATGGTATGGTCCTGAAACATGCATTTTTAAAACATAGTTTTTAGAACTTCATTCAAAAAGTTATTTTTTATTATGTGGGTATTAAAATAAATTACATATTTGAAAAGTACACTCAGAGAGCTATCTTTTATATTACTGACTTTTTTCAAGATTCAATCTCTAAGTGTTTCAAAATTTAAGCTCAAGTGAGACAAAATCTGAAAAACAGGGAAAACACTTCCACTTTTTGGCCAAAAAGTGGACTCATCTTCTGGCACTGACCCATTAGGTTAGGCTCAAAGTTAAGATTGCATTTAGAGATGGTATTAGAGTTAGAATAACAATTATGATATGTGTTATTGATAAGGTTTAGTTTTTTTTAGGATTAGGGTTTAATTTGGTTTAGTGCTTAATTTGATTTAGTCTTTAGTATTAGGGTCAGGATTATGTAAAGAATTAAATTAGGGTGGGAAGAATAGACTACTCATAATATAATAATAGTTACAACTAAATTATTTTTAGTGTTCAAATATGTTTAGGGTTAGGGTTCAATTTGGTTTACAGTTCAATTAGGTTTAGGATTAAGGTTCAATTTGGTTTAATGTTCAATTAGGTTCAATTTTGGGTTATGATTATATTTGGTTTATATTAGGGTTAAAGTTATGTTACTAATAGAATTAGGGTTTAAATAAGTGAAGTGTTCAATTATCTTAAAGGGGCTTAAGGTTTAACTTGGTTTATTTCTAGGTTTAGGGTATAATTTGTTTACTATTATGGTTAGGCATTTTGGTTTAGTGTTAAATTATTTTTAGGGATAGGGTTCAATTTGGTTTGATTTTAGGATTTAATTTGCTTTACTATTTGGTTAGGGTTGGAGTTAGGATGAGCATGTAGTTACTATTTGATTAAGGTTGTGTCTAGGTTAGAATTATAATAAAATTATAATTATTGATTATGGTTACCATTACGGTAGAATTAGGGTTCAAATAAGATTACAATTCAATTAGGTTTAAGGTCATTGATAAACAGGGGTTCAAGTTTGATTTAGTTTATTGTTAGGGGTAGCATTAACTTGATTTAGGCATTAGGATTAGGGCTATGATTCAACCTGGTGGTTGTAGTTTTATCTTATAGTTTCTAAATTTAAAAAAAAAAGGTTAATATTGATCAATTCATTAATTTTTCAAATTTGAGAGTTATATTTGTTATATTGATATAGATGTTCTTCTATGCTTAAGCTAGTTTTCCATAGTTTATTTATTTAATTAAACTCCATGATTCCTTTCAATAATATATCTATGTTATTTTTATTTTCTTTCAAAAGACCATTAAAAATATTCATATATCAAAATTTAATTAAATATAAAGATAAATAATATATCTATACTTACATTAACTATATAGAAAAGACACTACATTGACAACTTTTATTACTCTATCTTGAATATACTAATTAACTAAAATAAAATTATTTACCACTTTATTAAATATAATAAGAGAGACATAAATATGATAATACTGATGTCAAATCTAAATTATATTAGCAAATTTTCCATCACCCATGTTAAAAATATTAAAAATATTCATATATCAAAATTTAATTAAATAAAAAGATAAATAATATATCTATACTTACATTAATTATATAGAAAAGACACTACATTGACAACTTTTATTACTCTACCTTGAATATACTAATTAACTAAAATAAACTTATTTACCAATTTATTAAATATAATAAGAGAGACATAAACATGATAATACTGATGTCAAATCTAAATTATATTAGCAAATTTTCCAGCACCCATGTTAACTTGGAAGTTATCTGTAGTACCCCTGCCCTAATCAATCTCTAACCTTGGTTTAATCTTGATTAGTTATCTTAATATAATGATTATTGTCAGATGTTTGATTTAACGCATAGCTATTGATGTGGTTTTCTCACTAGTTGTATGCAAGTTGTTTAGTGTACCTATTTCGTGGTATTAATATCGAGCTAACGCTTTCATTAAATTTTATATATGTATCCATGTATGACTCTTGGTTGCAGGAAATTTCAGGTACAACCCCGCATGAGTGCGAGGTTCGTCTTCACCTGGATGTGCAGGTTTGAGTGTACCTCTTTAATCCTTAGAGTTGGATTAGGTGGTCGTAAGACCCTAGTTGACCTTAGTTATGCTCAAGTGAGCATCGTCAGTCGTCGTCGGTAATCCCTTCTTGTTGGGTTTGTGAGTCGTTTGTTTGGATTGACCTTCTCGGTTTGCATGCTTGGTGTGCATGGTTAAATTGTTTAATTAGTCCTTAGTAAATTATTTTGATTATTTATGCGTTGTGCATTGAAGATTAATGGGCTAGATTAATCGGGTTTTCGTTATGCGATTTTCGTTGACATGAATTGCTTGTTTTAAATTGGGAGTAAGTTCGATTAAATGTCTGATTTTGAATATTAATTGCATTTTGAATATGCTGTTGAATAAGAAAGTTTTATATTTTATCGCCATAGAGTTAATTGTGTTATGTTGGCTTATTTGAATTGAAAGGTTAAATTTAATTAAGGGAGAAAATTGATTTTGGAATTGATAAAGCAAGTTAATTTGTTGCTAGCTAGAAAAGAATTAAATTTTGAGTATTATTTGTAAATAAGAATTTTTATTCCAAAAATGGAATTTTTGGGTCAACTCTTCCATATAACCCAAAATTTGGGGAAAAATTAAGAAGATGGACATTTTTGGAGAGATTTTGGTTGGAAGGAAATTTTGGGAGATGAATTTGGGGATCTTGGATGGAGAAGGAGGGTTTTGGCAGTGGGAGATTGGGACTCTTCAGCCGATCTTGCCAGGAACGCGAGATCAGGTAGGATCCAACTCTCAATTTTAGTTTTTGTTTAAAATGGAAATGGGGGTTTTATCTTGGTTTTAGATTCTCCATCGAATGCCATGCTTATGAATTGATTTAATAAATTGATTAGCTTGGCTGGAAGTGTATTTGTGGTGTGGTTAATTCCTCTATTCTCTTGGGCATTTGAAACCCTTGGATGTTTGTATAGAATGAGAAACCCATCAAGAAAATGTGGTATCAATCTCAGTTGGTTTAAAACGAATTTATATTGAATCAAAATTCATTATCAAACCTGGTAGTGGGCGTTTTGTTTTACAAGCTCGAACTATGTTTAAAAAGAGAAAAGAAAACATTTATATATTTCTTTTTTGAGCCTGTGCGTTTTTATTTTTAGCGGACTGTGGGTTTGGGGTTTGGAGGGCGGGGAGCGGAGCTCCACCCGCTCCTCCTCCCCTCCCCCGCACATTCCCCTTACACCCTCGCCCGTTCCCCTTTCCCCTTCCTCCCGCTCGTCAATCGCAGGGACTGCAGCTCACGGCGGTGGCCGCAGGGGCCGCGGTGACCGCAGGGCGCCGCGGCACCTGCGGGCACCACCGTGGCACCGCTTGCGCGAGGCCTTCCCCGGCTAGGGTAAGGGCACGGCCCGCCCTTGCCTTATTTTTTTAAATGCGTTTTTTTTTTTTAAAAAAAAACATAGTTTATAAAATGGTTTTGTTTAATGTATTTTTTTTATCATTCAAAAAAAAAGGAAAATGCATATGATATGTAATATCATTTTAATGTATGTTATTTTAATGTTGAGCTTTAATTAGTACTTAATTTTGATTAAGGTAGCATAAGAATGATAAACGATAACTTGATATTGATTAATTCTTTAATGGAGTTTGTAAGTTAATCATTATTAAATCTCATTTCATGACTTATGTTCTTTTTCCTGATTAAGTTCTAGATCTGTGAAATTTTGCAATTGAATATTGTTGTTTATATTCTTATTGATCTTGGATTTATAAATCTAGATTGTACCTTCTAGCTGAATAGAGAATTTGGCTAATTGAGGTATTATTGTTTAAAAACAAAATAGAATAATGTGTTTTTTCGGAAAATCGTTGAAATACGATGTAATTACTAATTGATGTTGTTAAATACTATCTTAGAACATATCATTTGAGTGATTGAGAAGTAGTGAAATATTTATCGTTGGGTATTTGAATTGAAACGATATGCTTTTGATAATGATTATCTTTATTTGGACTTCCTTTTTATATTTATATTTCCATGCTCCGTATGGTACATCTGGGATTGAAATTATGAATCTGTAGAGATTGATTTTGAACCAGTATGTCTATGATGTTTTGTTGGAGATTTAATATCTTATTTATTTGATTTATGGTTGTCTGAGTTTAATTAATATGAAATTGGTTTAAAACTCTTTATGGCTTTATATGTCTGTTCGACGCTTTGAACCTTAGAGAGTTAGAAAACCAAGAATAACTTATCCCTTGACAAGGTAGATAACTGTAAGCTGGTATAGATCTTGTAGAAAACTTGATCGACTTGTAATGATTAAATCAATTTGAGGAAATATTGTCTTTTCTGATTATTGCCTTGCGAGTTTAATTTCTGTATTCGCCTTTAATTATGAAATGGCATGTTTTGCTTTGTTTAGTAGGACCCTGTCGTATGGCTTAACTTGGGGTACCTGTTTCAGTCCTCGATTCCGAGTTGACTATTGTATTGTGGTAGTGTCGTTTTGATCATATCCTCCTTGTGTGTGAGTCGAATGATGATTGTGGTTGACCGTTGTTGGTCGGGTCTCTAGTTAGAGTACCGTCAGTAAGTGATTACCCTTGAGTCATGTTTGACCAGATTATTGTTTCTCTCTTCTTGAACTCTGTTCGTCTGACCATGTATATTCTTTGGTTGTTTGAGTTCGTCTGAGTTTGACCTAGTGTCATATGGGAAAGTGGCTTTCAATTGGGGGCCGCGCCCAAAGTGGCTGCTGGGTAACCCATCGAAAGTGAGTCTAATAAGTGATAACCTAACAGTAGATTAGAATGTAATCTCTAAATAAGATAATGTGCCTCACACATGGGATGAGTGCTAACATAGACTCGACATGCTGTGAGAAGGCCTGAAATGGCAAACCGCCATCCTTGTCTTCACGAGAGGATGTGTGGGTCCACATGAGGCTTGGATGGGCCAGAAGCTCGGATTAGGTTGCCAGGGTAACCCAGTGTATGGGGCCAGGACCTATGAAGACTTGCCATGGTAACCATACCAGGCTGTGTGATGACACTTGTCCCTACGTTCGCTAGTGTGTTGTCATTTTGTCCTGTTAAGAGTACCTTTGTGGGTCGTCCTTTTGTCTCTGCCCTTGTGAGTGTCGGGTTCATGTTAGACCTTGGGTGGTGATGGCTCAGTTTTATGGATGCTCTCTTGGACCTCTTGTTTTAGCTTGATTATGTTCAGCTGGATCCTGTTCTTTTCAAGGATCGTTTATGTATTGATGGACCGATGTGGTCGTTTGTATATTGCTTATGTATCGCCTTGATGGCCGGATTGTATGGTGTAACCTCTTGTATTCTTAACTTGATTAATTATCAGAGGGGTCTTGCAGTTGAGCAGACCCGGAGATGTAGCCCTTTAGGGGTGAACTCCGAGATCATTATGGTGTTATGTGATGTATTCTCTTATGTTTCCTTTATTCATCTTTATCATGTATGATTAACTTATGTTAGAATGGTTAAGTGGATAATTGGAATTAACTATAAATTCTTATATTCAGTTCTTTCTTGAATGCCATGTTGATCGAATGTGTAAGTGGTTTAGATGAGATTATCGTAGATGCTAGTATGCAATCGTCTTTTGAAATGCAATAAGTTGGAATATGGAAAGAATGTAACTTAGAGTAATGAATTACACTCAGTTGTTGTTAAGGTATTTAAATATGCTTGGGAAGATCTCATATGTTTATGATGAAATTCTAGTGTATTAAAATGTTAGATGTATGGCTTGTATTTTTAATGAAAAGCTTGAATGAAGATTGTGAATGGATCTTAATGATGAATCTTCACTTATGATTTATATTTCCCTCTTTTGAAAGGAATTATCCTGATTATGAATTATCTCGTTATTAAGATATTTAGCTTTGGGATTAATTGCGTGAGTTAAGTGAATTGTGATATTTAAGTAATCTCGTTGGGAAACTCTTTAGGTGTTAGTTGAAGTCTTCCGCTATGTAATCTGAATCTTTGATATCTTGTTGCATCTTATGTGTTGTAATTTAAAAAAAATAAAAAAATTTGCACTCTATTCTTGTATTTTTGGCTTATCCCTTCGGGGTTTCCTGGCGAGGCATTACATTATCTTTGTGAATAAAATTAGACATTAGCAAATTTTCCATCACCCATGTTAACTTGGAAGTTATCTTTGTGAATAAAATTAGACACTGATCAACAAATAAAGATAAAGAATGACATAATTTCTTTGATGTCTAGCTACAATATTGTTTTTATTCTTTTATTTAAATAGGTAACATAAGCTACCATGGTTAGGACATGTTGTAATATTGCAACCTTTTGTATAGTCATTTGTCCACTTGGTGGCACTATGTGTTTTGTCCTCTTACATATATTTAAATATGTATCTCTCATTAATCTTCTAGCCCAAATTTGTTGTATATTATGAGAAAAATATATTTGTAAGTTCAAAAAAAGAAATAATTTAATTAATTATTTGTATGTAAACATATAATTCATATCCCTACAAATGCCCATGAATTTTCATGTCTAATTTCTTCTCTTTTTAGAATAAATTATTTCATATGATGAAGTACTTATATACTTTCTAAAGTTTATCACAAATGAAATTGAAATTTTAAAAAGTATTTTAGAAGATATCATAGGAGATTGAACATTGTATTATTTTATATTAAAATCTATACTTCATTACATAAAATGTTTCTTTAATTTATTAAAATTGTGCATCTCTTAATGCAATGCCTCTAATAGAAAAATATATGAAAGATCCATTCTTTCACTACAAATAATTAACATAATTTTCTTCTAACTTACTAAGTTTTGTATTTTTATTAAAAAAACTTACTAAGTTCTATATCTTTCTTATATTTACTACACTGTTGATCTTTTTGCAAACAAAACATGGAAACATCTATTTTATAAGAAATAACTTGCTTTATCTAAAACTTGTATTCTATATTTAATATGTAACTAATATATATTATTCAAAGTAATAACTTCTATAAATTATAAGGATCCTAATGTTTTAAAACAATTAAAGCACATATTATGGTATTCATATTCTAATCTATATTTATTTGTGAAATCTTAAAAAAAAAAGAAATTAATCTAGATATATAAGCAACATTTATATGCTATTTTTTCTTTTTGCATGCAAATCAATTCAATTGTGTTTTTCAATTTTTTTAAATGAATCAACAATTAGTTTTACAATGAATTTAAAAATAAAATCTAGATATAAATAAAATCTTTCTAAAAAAATTGTAGATATATTAATATTTCTATTCTATTTTCCTTTTTGCATGCAAATCACTACAAATTCTAAAATAAAAAATGAATCATCAATCAATTTTAGTATAAATTTAAAACTAAAATCTAGATTTAAATGGAAACTTTCTATATTTTTCTAGATATATCAACAACATTTCTATTGCATTTTGTTTTTTTGCATGCAAATCATTTCAAAATCTAAAATTAAACTAATTTCTATTTTTTTTTAATTGTTAAATGAATGAACACTTAATTTTAGAAAAAAAAAAAATTTATAACTGATTTTTGAGATTTACAATTGTCATTATCTAAATAGAAAAATAAAATCCACTACAAAGTGGAATTGCAATTTGTCACATTTTTATTTAATTTCTAAAACGTGACCTTAAAATTAGGTCATGCAAAATAACCAAGGTTTAAAATTAGAAAAACTAATTATGTGATAAAGTTAAGGCAGAATCTAAAAAAAGTTCGAAAATGAAATAATCATACCATTAAACAAAAATATAAGATTTTTAAAGTTGCTGCAATTTTATACCTTTGGAGAGCATTTTCTTGGAGTTCTTGATTTGAAAATCCTAAACTTGATTTCTTGTTAAAGCAATTCTCTATTGCAAAATATTTTCATTCTTCTATATAGGGTCTGATAAAACATTGAAACTGTATGCATACTTATTTGGTCAACAAATTGAATGAGACTAATTCCTCCATTGATCTTCGATTGTGAATCATTGCAGGTTATACAAGGAGAAGTGTTGCAGGTTATAAACTTCAAATATCTATAATCTTGGGTAGCCATGGAAAAATCAGTGCAGGTAAATTTAAAATCAAATGTTTTAAGAAAGTCTTGCACAATTCAAATTACTACCATCTGAAATGTTAACTTGTAAATTTTAATGAAACGATTGCAAGCTACTCACCTAAATATTGTGTTGTGCAATAACGATGTGTGAAGTGTCTGGATTGATAAAGATTTTATCTGAAGCAAACATAAAAATAAAACATTACAATCGCTTAAGCATATGAAAAGTTTAAAACATGCAATATGCAAATTGTTGAACTAGTAACAAAACTTACATATATAGGATTTGCTCACCTGTATTGGATTTTCTCTTGTTTCAAATGGAATGGGTAAAAATTCAATTACAAATAGAATGGAAATTGATATATATCTCAGAGACACAATGATTTCATTTAAAGACAATAAATTTTCTTTATTTCTTTCTTCCTTCCAATCGTTGCATGTAACTGCTATCTTTGATGTTACGTTTTCAATTATGAATAGTTTTACATTATTCCACACAGCTTGAGGCGGTGCTTGGTATTCCATCATAGTTATGCTTTGTAATGCCCCGCCAGGAATCCCCGAAGGGATTAGGCCATAACACAAGAATAGAGTGCAATAAATTTTTTTTTAAGGTTACACCACATTAAGATACAACTAGATATCAAAGATTCAGATTACATAGCGGAAGACATCAACTAACACCTAAAGAGTTTCCCAATGAGATTACTTAAATATCACAATTCACTTAACTCACACAATTAATCCAATAAGCTAATTATCGTAATAACGAGATAAATTCTTAATCGGGATAATTTCTTTCAGAGGATGGAAATATAAACCACAAGCAAAGATTCATCCATTAAGATCTATTCATAATCTTCATTCAAGCTTTTCATTTAAAATTACAAGCCATATATCTAATATTCTAACACACTAGAATTTCATCAAAAACATAAGAGATCTTTTTCAAGCATACTTAATTTCCTTAACAACAACTGAATATATTCCATTACTTTAAGTTATATTCTTTCATATTCCAACTTATTGCATTTTAAAAAGACGATTACATACATGCATCGACGATAAATTTCATCTAAACCACTTATGCATTCGATCAACATGGCATTCAAGAAGGGACTGAAAATAAGCATTTAAAGTTAATTCCATTTATCCACTTAACCATTCTAACATAAGCTAATCATACATGATAAAGCTGAATAAAGGAAACATAAGAGAATACATCACATAACACCATAATGATCTCGGAGTTCACCCCTAAAGGGCTACATCTCCGGGTCTACTCAACTGCAAGACCCCTCTGATAATTAATAAAATTAGGAGTACAAAAGGTTACACTATTACAATCCGGTCATCAAGGCGAAACATAAACAATATACAAACGACCACATCGGTCCATATTACATAAACGATCCCTGAAAGGAACAGGATCCAGCTAAACATAATCAAAGCTAATACAACAAGTCCAGGAGAGCATCCATAAAACTGAGTCATCACCACCCAAGGTCTAACATGAAACCGATACTCACAAGGGCATAAACAAAAGGATGACCCACAAAGGTACTCTTAACAGGACAAAACAACAACACACTAGCAAACGTAGGGACAAGTGTCATCACACAACCTGGTATGGTTACCATGGCAAGTCTTCATAGGTCCCGACACCATACACTGGGTTACCCTGGCAACCTAATCCAAGCCTCCGGCCCATCCAAGCCTCATGTGGACCCACACATCCTCTCGTGAAGACAAGGATGGTGGTTTGCCATTTCTGGCCTTCTCACAACATGTCGAATCTATGATAGCACTCGTCCCATGTGTGAGGCACATTTATCTTACTTAGAGATCACATTCTAATCTACTGATAGGTTATCACTTATTAGACTTACTTTCGATGGGTTACCCAACAGCCACTTTGGGCGCGGCCCCCAATCGAAAGCCACTTTCCCATACGACACTAGACTAAACTCAGACGAACTCAAAACCAAGGAATAGGCATGGTCAGACGAACGGAGTTCGAGAAGAGAGAAACAACCATCAGGTCAAACATGACTCATAGATGCACACATACTAACGGTACTCTAACAAGAGACCCGACCAACAACGATCAACCACAAATCATCATTCGACTCACACAAAGAGGATATGACCAAATACGACACTACCAAAAAACCACAGTCAACTCGAAACCAAGGACTGAAACAGGTACCCCAAATCATTCCATACGACAGGGTCCTATCAAAACAAGCACGACTTGCCATTTCATAATCAAAAGCAAATACAGAAATTAAACTCGCAAAGGCAATAAATAGAAAGGACAATATTCAACAGATGCAATCTTTCCGAATTGATCTAAACATTAAACGTCAATCAAGTTTTCTACAAGATCTAAATCAGATTACAGTTATCTACCTCAACTAGGAATAAGTTGTTCTTGGTTTTCTAACTCTCTAAGGTTCAAAGCATCGAACAGACATATTAAGCCATAATGAGTTTTTAAACCAATTTCATAATAATAAAATTCAGACAGCCATTATTCAATTTAAATAAGATATTTAATCTCCAATTAAAACGTCATAGACATACTGGTTCAAACCGTCCTCTACAGTTCATATTTTTCAAACCCAGATGCATAATACGGATCACGGAAATATAATTATAAAAGAGAATCTAATGAAGATAATCATTTCCAAAAACACATCGTTTAAATTCAAATACCCAACGATAAATATTTCACTACTTCTCAATTACTCAAATGATATGCTCTGGAATAATATTTAACATCATCAATTAGTAATTATAACATATTTCAACAGTTTTCCAATAACATAATATTCTATTTTGTTTTTAAACAATACTACCTCAATTAGCCAACTTCCCTAATCAGCTAGAAGGTAAGATATAAATTTATTAGTCCAAGATCAATCAGAATATAATCGATAATATTCAATTGCGAAATTACAGTTGTAGAACTTAATTAGAAGGAGTGCATAAGTCATGAAATGAAATTGAATAATGATTAACCTATAAACTCCATTATAAACTTAATCAATATCAAATTAACATTTATCAAGATTAATGCCACCTTAATCATGATTAAGAACTAATTAAAGCTTAACATTAAAATAATATTTAAAAATATTATATGCATTTTTTTTTTGAATACTAAAAAAAATACATTAAAAAAAAACATTTTTTTAAAAACTAATTTAAAACAAAGCATTTTAAAAGGGGCGAGGGCGGGGCCCACCTCCCAACAGGGACGGCTGGGCACCCAAACCCTAGCCGCAGGCGAGGATATGCGCGGGCGGCGCCACAGTGGTGCCCACAGGTCCCGCGGCGCCCTGCGGCCACCACCGTGAGCCACGGTCACTGGTGGACTGCGAACAGAGGTAAGGGGAACAAGCGGGGGAGGGGAGGAAGAGCAGGTGGAGCTCCGCTCCCCGCCCTCCAACCCCAAACCAACAGTTTCGAAAACAAAACGCCCAGCTCGGTAAAAAAAAATACAATTATAATTTTATTGAACACACAATTCGAAATAAGCAAAAAATGCCACACCCAATATGATTTTATAAATTTTGATTTACAGTATGGGCAGGTTCAAAAGAATTATGTTTGGATATTCACCTCTCCAGCACAAATGGGTTTCAACACCCAAATAGATTGAGGAATAACAAGACTCCAATTAAATTTATTTTTTATTAAACAAAGAGAAAACCAGACATGGCAAGATAATCCATTTTAACACAATGATACAACCATGAATTTTCTTGAAGAACACAAGCTAAAAGCATAGCTTAAAACCCACAAATCCAAATTTAAATCTGATAACAATATTTAAAAGGATTGGATTTTGGCAACAAGCAATTTCATTCACCCAACAGACCATTTTCATAACAACATGGATGAACAGTCAAGGTAAATCCTACCTCCATATGCATTCCTGGAATAGCTGAAGGAGAGCCCAATCCTGCCAGATCCAGCATCCCTTCCTTCCTCCCAAAACCCCCAATTTCATCCCCAAAATATTTTCCAACCAAAAAAATTTCCAAAAACATCCATTCCCCAAAATTTCCCCAAATTTAGGTTATATGGAAGAGTTGACCAAAAATTCTCTTTTTGGAATTAAAAATTTTTATTTAGAAATAACTCTCCAAATTAATACTTTTCTAACTATAGCAACAAATTAACTTGCTTTTCAATTCAAAATCGATCTCTCATTTAATCCAATTTAGCCTTTCTAATTTCAAAAGCCAACAGAATACAATAAAATCTATTGCAATTACATACAAAACTTTCTTTTCAACAGCATATTCAAAATGCATTTAATATTCAAAATCAGTCATTTAATCGAACTCACTCCCAATTTAAAATAAGCAATTCATATCAACGAAAATCGCATAACGAAATCCTGATTACTTTAGTCCATTAATCTCTAATGCACAAATACATATTTAATCAAGATAATTACTAAGGACTAATTAATCAATTTAACCAGGCACACCAAGCATGCAAACCGAGAAGGTCAACCAAACAGACGACTCGCAAACCCAAACAAAAAGGGATAACCGACGACGACTGGTGATGCTCACTTGAGCACGACTAAGGTCAACTAGGGTCTTACGACCACCTAATCCAACTCTAAGGATAAAAGAGGTACACTCAAACCTGCAAATCCAGGTGAAGACGAACCTCGCACTCATGCGGCGTTGTACCTGAAATTTCCTGCAACCAAGAGCCATACATGCATACATATAGAAACTTAATGAAAGCGTTAGCCCGATATTAATACCACGAAATAGGTACACTAACAACTTGCATACAACTAGTGTGGAAACCACATCAACAACTATGCGTTAAATCAACATCTGACTATAACATTATATTAAGATAAACTAACCAAGATTAAACCAAGATTAGAGATTGATTAGGGCAGGGGTACTACATGCTTGGTCTTCCATCATATTTCCATTTTCTTTTGTGTTTACACAAAATATTCCACTTTTATTCTATCCTTCACTCCCCCTGCTGCGACTATATAGGAACGCCTCTCGACGTAATAATGTGTGTGTATATATAAATATATATATGTGTATATAGTATATAAAATATTATATATATGTATATAATATATATAATATATTATATATGTACATAATATATATAATATATTATGTATTTATACACACACATATATGTGTATGTATGTGCATTGCCTTTTGATATATTATGTGTATTATATGTATATGTGTATGTACGTATATTGATATATATTATCTTTTGATATCTTATTGTACTATACGGTATTCCTCTCTCTCTCTCTCTCTCAGGACCCCACATAACACCTAATGACCTCTTCAGACCATGTATGATATCTCAAGGGGTCATATTGTGTTGTAACATATGTGTGGCTCAATTAGGACCCCACGTGACCCCTAATGACATCATGTGACATCTTCCTCTCTCCCTCCCTCCCTTCTCTCTCTCTCTCTCTCTCTCTCTCTCTCTCTCTCTCTCTCTCTCTCTCTCTCTCTCTCTCTCTCTCTCTCTCTCTCTCTCTCCCCCACATAACACAGCATGACCCTTTAGGAGAATATGATGTCCTAAGGGGTCATACGGTGTCCTAAAGTGGCAAGATGAACCATTATTACAATATAAAAAGTAGTGTCAATACTGCTTACAAAATTTGACACCTAGGGGGTCATACAGTGTCCTAAGGGGTCATAGGACACCATATTACCCCTTAGAACACCATATGACCCATAATGACACCATATGGTGTCTTAATGGGTCATATGGTGTCTTAAAGGGTGGTAGGACACAATATAGCCCCTAAGGACACATTACATGACCCATAACAACACCTAAGGGGTCATATGGTGTCCTAAGGGGTCATAGGACATTGTATGACCCCACATAACACCACATGACCCTTTAGGAGCATATGATGTCCTAAGGGATCATATGGTATCCTAAGGTGGCAAGATGAACCATTATTACAATATAAAAAGTAGTACCAATACTGCTTAAAAGAA